>NC_062544.1:248247431-248550461 GCF_016906955.1 Phacochoerus africanus | reverse complement strand
TCTTTCATACTATAGAAGATCTATTTATTTTGGAAGTAGAGTTAATGGAGCTCTTTCATTCTCTTTGCTTTTTCTCCTTCCAAAGTCTAAATTTAATATTTATTTTTCTTCTTTTTGAATATAAACTGCATATGTGGTAGAAAGGAACAAAGCATGTAAAAATATTTATCACTCACACCACCCAAATACAGTGTTAATGTTGTATGTTTCTTTCCTGTATTTCCCCAAATATTATAAGGTAAGATAATATATATAGTTTTTAATCTTATCTTTCTTTTTAAAAACATAGTAATATAACATTAGCATGTACTCATTACCTTGAACTTTCTCTGAAGTCTTTTTTTAAGTGGGTTTAATATTACATAATATTATATATTACATATTAATATTACAAATCAATATACTCTAACTTATTTAACCATCCTTATATTGATCAATAAGATTGTTTTAAAATGTTTAGTGTATTTGATAATCCTTTGATAAATATGTTTCTATAGTATCTCTGCTGAATTTCTTCATTGTTCTTCGGGTATTAAGTTGTATAAAGCTTTTGGTTCATACTGCCAAATTTTTTATAGAAAGGCTATCCCAATCTTTATTTCACCGATAACAAATGAGTGACCATTCACAGCACCCTGGTCAATGTTGAATCATTATTTGTGTAATATGTCAAAACTTTCATTATTATTTCCCTTAATTGGTATTATTTTAGCTATGTAGGGATATGCCATTTTAGCTCTGCTTATCTGCTAGCATTTTAATTTAACAGCATTTCTTGTGTAAAATCATGTCTAATTAAATAACTAGGATTACTAAATTCACCATTGTTCTAGTATTCTGTTTTAGAGTGTCTATTTTCCTTGCAAGATTTAATGATACTGTATATGAATCTTTGATAGTTCCAAAAATTCTTTAGCTTTTACTTCAAAAAATAAAATTTTTTACAAAACATAATTAGTGATTTTTTTAATGACAGAGAATCATCATTTATATACTGATTGCAGTATCTAACATATTCATGTGGATTCCAATGATGGCACAGGTGTGAGCAGATCTTAGCAAAGGAATTAACTTTTCCATTAATCTGTAATGAGAATCACTAAGCTTGTACTTAAAACTCATATCACAGTTGTTCTCCTTTGTATTTTAGTAATTTGCAAGTGAGCTTGAAAGAATAGAGTTATTGGTGGTTACTCAATTTTTCAGGAATGTATATTAACATTAGTATTTGCATCCAAAGATAAATTCAGGGTTTAAATGGACATATCTTTTTCCAGTTACAATTATATTGTGCAGTGTTGCTCCAAAACTTAACTCACTTCAAGTTTTGGAAACAAAATCTTTGGAAATTTTTTATTTTATCTTTGATTAATTTTGTTACGTCTTCTGAAAGCATTTTTCTCTGCTAATCCCTAATTACACCATTCTGATGGTTCTCCTCTATCCTTTCATTTTTTTCTGCAAGTACTTTTTCATTCAAGCCCTTGTAAACTCTGACCTGGACTCCCCACCTTCCTTGCTACTCTGCTGCCATCTGAGTGTCACCAGTGCTAATTTTTTTTTTTCTAGAAGCTTACTTCTGAGCATATTGATCAGATTCCTACAGTGGCTTCTTTCTGACTACAGAATAAAATCCTAGATCATAAATCAAAAGCAGTTTTCAGATCAAGCCCCTTTATTTTGTCAGGGAGAGTACTGAGGCCCAGAGAGGTAAAGTGACTTCCCCTAAGGCTGCACAAGTATTATATGAAAGAATAGAGATTCTAATTAAAGTCTTTTAACATTCGATTTATTTCTTCAGAGATGATATTCCACTTTTTTGGCCTTAAGCTCTTTAGCCTTTTCCAAATTGACTTTATTAAGCTAACAGAAAAAAATCAAATTGTCAAACCATGCTCATACCAATCAGAGATCTTCAATATTAAGCTTAATTAGCAGTGTCAAGGATACAAGCTATTAAGATGCACAGGCAAAACGGGGAGAGGCCTAGGACATTCCAGTGACTCCCAAATCTTTTCTTCCCATGTCAGAAAGAAGCTCTTTGACCCAGAATGAAAGATGATGTATCTAATAAGTTTATCATCCTGTGTTGAAGGGAGCCTTTAGCTTAGGAAATTTATTAAATTTATACCTCAGATGGTCAGCTAGTTGACTGGGCTGCTGGTAAACAGAGTCATATCTGCTAGGTAGAGAATCCTTGTTTATGGAATGCTCTTAGTGGGCTGTTTTTACTTTAGGATTGTTACAGCTACAATCTGTGGGTTTATATCGGTGACTCCTTTGAAAATAGTTGATATTTTCTGTTTACCAGAAGCCCAGTTAACAGCATGCTTACAGAGAGATCAGACTACGTGACTTGTCTTTCTTTGGCAACATTCCCCAGTGATCATGTTAGTAGTGCTCATGAGCCAGTTGCTGTATTTCCTTACGTCCCAACCATTTTCCATTTTATGTATCTTAAACAAACAGAAGGACTTACTCTTCCTTTTATCTGTCCCTGTTGCCTTCCACCATGTCTTTGCTCATGCTGCTCTGTCTCTGTTTAGACAAATCCTGTGTCCTTCCAGGACCATCTCATGTGTTACTTCCTCCCAAGTGGATGTAATCTCTTCCCTTTGAAGTTTTATAATCATTTACCTTTCTGTTTATCACAAGATGTTTAATTTTTTTCTCTTCTACTTAATATAAAGTACCTAAGTTCTTCACTTGTCTTCATCTATCCATAAATTTTATTTTATTTGAATTTTGTCTTTTTAGGGCCTCACCCATGGCATACAGAGCTTCCCAGGCTAGTGGTCTAATTGGAGCTGCAGCTGCTGGCCTATACCACAGCCACAGCAACACAGGATCCGAGCTGTGTCTTGTGACCTACACCACAGCTCAAGGCAACGCCGGATCCTTAACCACTGAGCAAGGCCAGGGATTGAACCCGCAACCCCATGGTTCCCAGTCAAATTTCTTTGCACTGTGCCACGACAGGAACTCCCATAAATTTTATTTATACTGTGTAAACTTATGTAGTTTGGACTTCTAAAAATATCAGCCTAACCATAAATCTGTTCGAAAGTAACTGTTTTGTTTGCTTCCCTTCCCTCAAGTCAATGACACACTCGATGACATCTTTGATGGCTCTGATGATGAAGAAGAAAGCCAAGATATTGTGAATCAAGTTCTTGATGAAATTGGAATTGAAATCTCTGGAAAGGTATGAATGTCTTAGTTAGGAATATTTTGTCTACCCCTTTTTGTTTTGTTTTGTTTTTTGTCTTTTTTTTAAGGGCTGTACTCAACAGCTTATGGAGGTTCCCAGGCTAGGGGTCAAATCGGAGCTGTAGCTGCCAGCCGACAGCCACAGCAGCTCAGGATCTGATCTGTGTCTGTGACCTACACCAACACCACAGCTCATGGCAACACTGGATCCTTAACCCACTGAGTGAGGCCAGGGATCGAACCCACAACCTCATGGTTAACTAGTTGGGTTCATGAACCACTAAGCCACAACGGGAACTCCTCTACCACTTTCATCACTTAAATTTTTTAAAGTTTCCTTTATGTTACTTGTATGTTTTTAATATTTGTTTGAAAAGATAACTACACATCTTTATAGCACATCCTTTATGTCCTAACCCAAAAGTTTGATAACACACATACTTTTTTTCTCTTTGCCTCTCTTTAATACAGATGGCCAAAGCTCCATCAGCTGCCCGAAGCTTACCATCTGCATCTACTTCAAAGGCTACAATCTCCGATGAAGAGATTGAACGGCAACTCAAAGCTTTAGGAGTAGATTAATCAAAAAAGCCATTATATTTTGCTTATTATAATTTTTTAGTATAAACCAGGCACAGTGCAGATTCCTTTTACAAAACACATTTATTTTGCAAAAATGAAGACCATGAGTAAACAGTTGTTTCCTAACCCATGGCTATTTTGAATCTTTTGCCAAAGAATGACAATGATATATAAATGGGAACAGTTTGGATTTTAATTAGAACTGTTTAGGGTGATGATATGTAAAAAGTTGACTTCTTTTCTGCATGGCATATAGAATTTATATACATTACTTAGTGTAGTTTATGTTCTTAAGTCTTTTTACACTGAATACAAATCTTGTTAAAGCCACCAGGCATGGACTTAAAGAGACTTGTAAAAATATTAAAATATGTCATTAATTCCGTATCTGTTACTTGTCCTTTGTAAGTGGTATGTGTTATGACCATAGGCCAAATTATTTTTAAGTCATCTAAAAGAAAAGTGCTATTTAAACATCTGTCTTAAAAACTTAAGAGCTTTTCTTCTCTCTTTTTTTTCCTTTGGGAGAACATTGTAGTTGGTAAGTTTATTACCTTTCAAAATGTACTTGGCACCTGCCTTAAACAGCACAAACATATTGTGCACATCTTTAAATTATTTTAACTGACAGAAAAAAATTACATTTTAAACCTAAATTGAAGCCTCTTAGAAAAATTGCCCAGGCTGTTTTTTGTAAAGCATATAAAAACAAATTGAATTAGCAAAAAGAGACACTGAATTAGTAACACTTTATAGTAATAAAACAATATATTGTGGTTTTCTGAGAACTGAGGAGCTCTCCATATGAATTACCATTTAATCTCTTTAGTTTTGAACTGTATTTATATATATATATACACACACACACACACATACTGAACCCTCTAAATTGAAGCCATCATTCTCATTTAAATAACACTACTATGACAGTACTCAACCTGAATTTTATAATAAAAATTAGCATTTTTTCCTTGGTAAATAAACTACAACTTTGTCAGAAATTATTGCTTGAATGTATATTAATGTATTGGCTGTATTTTTTTTTTCTTTTTTTTGGACTCGCTCCTAGCATATGAAAGTTCCTATACCAGGAATTGAACCTGTGCCACAGCAGGGACTCGAGCCACTCCTGTGACAGTGCCAGATCCTTAATCCACTGAGCCACATGGGAACTCCTTAGCTGTATTTTTAAAGGTAAAGTTGCTATGATATTTAATGTATGTAGAGAAAGTGAGAAATGAAGAAGTGGCAGATTAGTTAGAGATTAGAATTAGGTGAGCTTTGAAAAATGATGTCATATATGGGTTCTAGCACATTTCACCACAAAATCTCTGGAGGAGGTTAGTTAGCTGTACACTGGTTAATTTGGGATAATGGATATTTTGGACTAATTTTGACAATATTATTACATATTTGAGGATTAGTACACATGTGGCATATGGATTGGTGGGAAAAATGAAAACCTCAACTATACAGTTTATAATCCATAATCCATTTTATAATGTTCAAAGATAAGGTTCCATTATTGATAGTATTAAATAAAGCTACCCTGAACATTGATGGGTCAAAACATTTTACTGGATTATCAAATGTTAACTCAGAACTTGTTTTGATTCTTGGATGTACATAATGCTGCCAGCTAACTATTTTACTTTCTTGTTTACATGTGGGGTTTTGTTTTTAATTATTTTGTTAAAAAAAATCCCAATAAAAATGTATTACTTATACTTTTTTTCCCTATTTCTTTTACTCTGCTTTTAGTGTCCACTAAAGTTAAAAGTTTTATATGTGTCTGGTAATTTTTCAAAGATTATATTTATTACTTTCTAGGCAGGAAAAATCAGATAACTATGCTATTTACATTTTAAGATGATTATCTTTTTAAGAATTAGCAGTTGTTACAGAACTGAGAGAGTAAGTCTAAGAATTGGTGGTTTCACATGAAATTTGTTTTTCATTTTGAAAGTCGTACTGAAGTATAGCTAATTTATAATGTTGTGATAATTTTGCTGTACCGTAAAGTGATTCAGTTATATACATATCCAATTCTTTTCCAAATTCTTTTTCCATATAGATTATCACAGAATATTGAGTAGAGATCCCTGTGCTATACAGCAGGTCCCCATTGGCCCGTCATTCCATATACTACAGTGTGCATACGCCAGTCCCAAACCCCAGTCTCCCCTTCCTCCCGACTGGTCCCCTTTGGTAACCGTAAGTTTGTTTCCGAAGTCTATGAGTCTGTTTCTGTTCTGCAGGTAAGTTCATTTGTATCCTTTTTATAGATTCCACTTATAAGTGATATCATATGAAGTTTGTCTTTCACTGTCCAACTTCACTTAGTATGATAATCTCTAGGTCCATCCATGTTACTGCAAATTGGGATGTGTGTATCTTTTTGAATTAAGGTTTTCTCTGGTTAGATGCCCAGGAGTGGGATTCTGGGTCATATGGTAGTTCTATTTTTAGTTTTTTGAGGAATCTCCATACTATTTTCCATAGTGGTTGTACCAATTTACAAACCTGCCAGTGGGAAGAGGGAGCAGTATAGGAAGGTTCCTTTTCTCTGCACCCTCTCCAGATTTATTGTTTGTAGACTTTTTGATGATGGCCATTGTGGCTGGTGTAAGGTGTTATCTCATAGTAGTTTGGATTTGCATTTCTGTAATAGTGATGTTGAACATCTTTTGTGTGGTTTTTTGGGCCATCTGTATATCTTCTTTGGAAAAATGTCTATCAAGGTCTTCTGCCTATTTTTTGATTGGGTTGTTTGCTTTTTTTGATATTGAGCTGCGTGAATTGTTTGTATATTTTGGAGATTAATCCCTTGTTTGCTTCATTTGCAAATATTTTTTTCCCTTTCTGTGGCTTGTCTTTTTGTTATGTTTATGGTTTCTTTTTCTGTGCAGAAACTTTTAAGTTTAACTAGGTCCTATCTGTTTATTTTATTTTTTGTCCTTTTAGGGCTGCACCCATGGCATATGGAAGTTCCCAGGCTGGGGGTCAAATGGAAGCTGTAGCTGCTGGCCTATGCCACAACGACAGCAATGTGGGAACCAAGCCGCATCTAAGACCTACACCACAGCTCACAGTGAAGCCAGATCCTTAACCCACTGAGCAAGTCCAGGGATCAAACTTGAATCCTCATGGATACTAGTCAGTTCGTTGAGCCATCATGGGAACTCCCCCATTGTTTTATTTTCATTACTGTAGGTGATGGATCTAAAAAGATATTGCTGCAGTTTGTGTCATAGAGTGTTCTGCCTATGTATTCCTCTAAGAGTTTTATAATATCTGGTCTTATATTTGGGTCTTTAATCCATTTTTAGCTTATTTTTGTGTTTGGTGTTAAGAGAGTTTTCTATTTTATTCTTTTACATGTAGCTGTCCAGTTCACATAAAATTTATCTGAGAATTTCTTTCCTAGATCTTCCAGGGGATAACCATTTTTAAAAATTCTTTTAAAACAGATAGTGCCGAGACCATCTCAGCGGGTTAGGGCTGAAGAACAGGTGCTGTAAAACTTAAGGAAAAATTTAACATAAAACAAGACACAGAGACATTTATCTTAATTAAAGGTGGGAACCGGGGGACTCAAGGTCTCAGGGACCAAGAGCCTGGCCTCAAGAAACCACACTGCTTTTATTGTGCTCTTTAGGATTACATCAAGTGAGGAGGGAGTTGTAGGTGCAGGATATAAGTTTTTTAAAATTATTTTAAAAGTCACATAGCAGGTAGCTAATTGAGCTTTTATTCTGACCTTCAGGCATTTAACACTTATTAGCACTGGGGAAGCTTGGTGTCAGCTATCTATGCAAAGTATTGTAGAGAGTCACCATTGAGCTTCTGCAGACAGCGTGCCTATATGCAGCAACCCATAGGCAACAACCTGGCATGCCTAGGTTTTCATCTTGGTTCTCCTTGCTAATGCATATCCTGCTAATGACCCCTCATAAACCCTTTGGGGCCATAAGGCTCATCTTCTTGTTATTCTTTAGAGGACAGATCATGCTGTGCAAATGGCATGCCTAAACCAAGGCATTATGTCCTTATCCAGCTGACCACATGAATAACTTATGCCTTAAGTCTTTGTTCTTAAGCTTAAGTCATTTACTAGCACTGTGACTGTTTTCCAAGCAGGAAGATGGGGTAAAGAAAAGCAGGACAAGATGGAGTTTTCAGCATAGAAAATAGAAACAAAGAGGCTAAGAAAATATTGTGGAAACATGTCTCGCGACAAGATGGGTCTTAGTGATTTGTTTTATTTAAACATGGATGTCTTGTAACACTTGAGGATCCAAAGGAGAGAGTAGGGTCATTCTGATTTGGCCACATTTTTCAAGGATGGTGGCATTTTTCACAAAAAGGCACTATAAATTTGTCATGTTATGCTAAAAATAACTTCCTTTTAGACCCTTAAGATGGGAAATTAGGATTCTTATACATGGAGTTTAATGAAAATATTGACTTTTGAGAACTTGATTTCCCTCATTTCCTTCTTTTGGCAAAAGGATTTCTTTAACTATGTTCAAACAAAGGGTTGCCAGTAGAAAGAGAACAGAAGAGTAGAGCAAATTTGCTGTTACCAAAAGGGGTACGGCCTAATGTCACATTTTATTACTGCACGTAAACATCATGGATGGGGATTTCAGAGTATCACAAAAGTAGAATGTGGCACAAAAAATATCAATACTCATCTTAGAAAACGAAATGGCCATCTATCAGGTGATAGTGTTGCACAGCCTGTACTCTGTGCTTTGAGGGCAGTACGTGCTTATGGCAGGGATAGTGGATATGAACTTGAGGGTTGTGACCCTGTAGACCAGAGTGAGGAGTCTGGCAGCCTCTGAGCTTTATGTTATTTGACCTGCCTAGTGATGTCTACTTTATCATTTGCATTTGAATGCCTTTAGAAGCCTGCACTCACCCCCTTGGCCACATGTACATCCCTTTCTAGCCCAGTAGCCATGATTCTAGCTTGATCCAGGTGGTCTGTTTTTTTTTTTTTTTTTTTTTTTTTTTTGTCTTTACTGACTTTTTAGGGCCACACCCACGGCATATGGAGGTTCCCAGGGGTCTAATTGGAGCTGTTGCCGCCGGCCTATGCCACAGCCACAGCAATGCCAGATCCGAGCCACGTCTGTGACCTATACCACAGCTCACAGCAACACCATTGCCAGATCCTTTACCCACTGAGCAAGGCCAGGGATTGAACCTGCAACCTCATGGTTCCTAGTCAGATTTGTTTCCGCTGCGCCATGATGGGAACTCCCCGTTGGGTCTGATTTAAATATGTTTTCTTATTTGATACACTCCCATATTAAAACAGTGTATGTGCACATCTGAAAAAAGACCTACCAATGATGTTTTTCTCCTTTGATGCCATTCCTCTTCGTGCATAAGGTTTTGCAGCTACAGAAAAAGATCAGCATTCTAATTTCCTCTCTGTAGAAGCTGAGACCCTTAAAGGTGTTTAAGACTGTTCCTGTTAACTCAGTTCCTTCAAGAATAAATTGGATTAAATTTGCCTTCCAGGAAGCCTGAGGATTGGGAAGCCTCATTTCAGGTACTCTCCTGATGGAACAGCACACACTTCCCTTCCCCGCCAAGCCACTCTCCCAAGAACCTGAGAACACACACACACACACACACACACACACACACACACCCTCTGTCCTCAAAGACAGAAAATATTTTTCACTAAACAAATACTTTACCATTCACCACACACACACACACACACACACACACACACCCCTGTCCTCAAACACAGAAAATATTTCTTTTCACTAAACAAATATTTTCACCATTAGAGATGGAAAGGTAAATTCCATGAAAGAGTTTCTCAGCCACCTCTACAGGGTAAAATTGTGGGTACAAGTGTACCATGTGTAAGTGACAAACAGATCTTTCTGTTTCAGTGGAACTCTACTGAATTCCTGAAGATTTACAATAGAAGATCTCATAAAAACAAGAGATAGAAAGGCTGTGTGGCTAAAGTCAGCTTTTGACATTTATTTCCAAATGTATGAACATATATACTGCACAGTAAATTACATTTGTCATTTATTTAATTGCAGTTTGGGATTTTAGATAACATTAACCATTTTCTATTTTTTTAAAAAGTATTAAAATATTATTTCAATATAGTGAGAAAAAATAGTCTCAAAACTCATCTATACAAATGAGTTAATAGTAAATACCAGTTCATGTACAACCAGCAAATAGCTAAATAACTAAAGAATTGCTATTTCAATATTAAGTATTGATTCAGAATATTTTGGGAGGAAAAACTGTTTTCCAGTGCCAATTGTATCTAAACTTGAAAAGAATGACTTTGTAGAAAAATACCTGATAATATGATTTAAACATTGTAATGATGACTAAGCATAGATACTTATTTTTGCTGTATTAAGTCAAATTAAACATTCCTAACAAATTCATATTTTAAGTTCAAAAGTCACTATTCTGGATTTATACTGCATTACATTTGCAAGTCTAAAAGTCATGCATATATGTATTTTTATGTGTATATGCATATACATTTTACCATGCCTTTTGCAAACTAAAGAATCCCTTCCCAGTTAATGTTTTTTGCTTTTTTTTTTTTTTTTTTTGCCACACCTGCAGCATGTAGAATTTGGGCCAGGGATCAAGAACCCCAGTCACAACAATGATAACGCTGAATCCTTAACCACTAGGCCACCAGAGAACTCTGTACTGTGTGGTTTTTTTGTTTGTTTTGTTTTAGGGCTGCACCCATGGCACATGGAAGTTCCCAAACTAGGGACTGAATTAGAGCTGTAGCTGCCAGCCTAAACCACAGCCACAGCAACGCGGGATCCCAGCCATGTCTGTGACCTATGCAAGAGCTCTCTTGCCAACACTGGATCCTAACCCACTGAGCGAGGCCAGGGATTGAACCTGTGTTCTCATGGATACTAGTCGTGTTCATTACTGCTGAGCCACAGTGGGAACTCCTATACTGTATGTTTTAAGCAGGTGAAGTTTCAAGATAAAGTATTTATAAATACACATAGCTGAATAATTTGGAATTTTCTCTTTAATAAGAAAAGCCTTTATATTGTATTTAACACCTCCTAGGTGCTAGGTGTGTACGGATGATCAGGCCACTGAAAACTAATTTTTTTTTATTTATATCACAGTTTCTAGCCAAGCAATTAATGTTGAGCATGTGTGCACAAACATTTGTAATCTACATAGATTATGACCTATATAATGCTTGATCTTTATTGATATTATAAAAAGCAAGAGACTGGGCAGTATAGCTTAGTAAACATTCTAAGTCAATAATAAAATTAGTCTACTTATTCCCATTTTGTTCTATAAAATAAGTTAAACATTGCCAGCAGATTTACATTCAAAATGCAGAAAAGTCACTATTTGATAGTGATATCACATTACAGTTTGCTTCTACCTACAAGTTTCAAACGAGTGCATTCCTTTTCCTTAAATTGAAATATAGTTGATTTACAATATTAGGTTAATTTCAGGTATACAACATAGTGATTTAGTATTTTTATAAATTATACTCCACTTAAAATTATTATAAAATATTGGCTATATTCCCTATTCTGTATAGCGTACAATTTTATAAGTTAAATAAATATGTTCACTAAGGTGCAGCTCCCTGAATTGGAAATCTCAATAAATCAAACTTTTTTTAAAAAAGAATAAATCATATTCTAACCAATTAAACCAAACATGATCATCTCTTCTTTTTTTTTTTTTTTTTGTCTTTTTGCCATTTCTTGGGCCGGCATATGGAGTTTCCCAGACTAGGGGTTGAATCGGAGCTGTAGCCCCCAGCCTACGCCACAGCCACAGCAACATGGGATCCGAGCTGCGTCTGCAACCTACACCACAGCTCACGGCAACACCGGATCCTTAACCTGCTGAGCAAGGCCAGGGATCGAACCGCAACCTCATGGTTCCTAGTCGGATTTGTTAACCACTGCGCCACGACGGGAACTCTGATCATCTCTTCTAATAGGAGCCCAGATGATGTTTTAGGTTGTGAGATTTCAAAAGTATGCTATGTTATTAAATTAGACACCTGTCAAATTTGTAGCCATTTTTATCATTCAACAAAGATTAAATTTCCACTGTGAGTAAACACTTTCCCAGACACTGGAGAAGCAACAGCAAACAAGCTAGATTTCTTCCCTCAACAGTTACAACTTACGGAAATAGTAATGTGGGGCTTAAGCATCTATAAAGCGTATTTTTTATAGCTAAACATCAAAAAAGCTAGTGTCTGGGAAGAATAAAAAGATCATAAATTAATATTTCTACAAATCTCTTTTGAAACAATTCTTTGGGCTCTATGCCCTAAATGTTAACTTCAAAGGTGTCACTTGTAATTCAGATTTATTCCTAAATGCAATAATAAAATTCTAAGGCACCCCTAGTTCTTAAATGCAAAACTGTTAGTTCAAACGAACTATTAGAGCTGATGGTAACCAGAACATTGGTTAAAGAATTTTCTAATAAGATCTTCTCTGGTGATGTTCTTTATGTGACATTATTGACTGGAATATTAAAAAGCAGATATACAGCCTTTGGAAAAGAAGCCTTTAAACTAAAAGACCACATCTGCACACTCATGTATGGAAGTGGGGGTGGGGAGAAAGAGGGAGAGATCTATTGAGAAAGAGAAAAATCATTGTTTTACTTCCATTAGTCTAGCTTATAATGTACAGTGTGGCTTATTAGAATAATTCATCAATATAATTTAAATTGTATTTTAAGTAGAAACGAAAAGGCTCTGCAAAAGTTACTGATAAGATTTTTTTTTTTAAAGCTAAGCAAATAACTAATTTCTATTTTGGCTGGAGAAGAGAAAAGAATGAGAAATACAAAAACTGGCTATTACACAATAGATAATATTATCTGCATTCAAGATGCTCCTTAGAAATAGTAAATAAACTCTGATTCAGACTCGTTTTCACCCGTTTTTCTCTCTGCCTTCGGTTGCAAAACCAAACCCTCACTACTTCTTTCTCCAGGTTCAGTTCTTCAGCCATCCTCAAGATCTCTTGAGAGGAAGGTTTATTCTGTTCTCCAAAGTGTCTCTCCAGGGCATCCTTTGCAGCAATACTGGGAGGTGAGATGGGACAAGAGAAGGAGGGAGATGCCGTTTTAGGGATGTTTTTGCTAGATCAAAATTAAGTTAGGTTGAATTTATTAAATATTAACATAAAAAGAAAAGTTAAAGAATTTGAAAACACCTTCAAAGCTCTTCACCGAAGATAAACATTCAGTTTGTCAAACATTAAATGCTCTTCTTATGCAGGCTACATTTACCAGAGTCACAGGAAGAAATAAGCAGGGGAACTTAGACTTTATGTGTATCCTACTTTGTGCCACAAGAGGGCACTGACTTTCTGAGAAGGAAATAATTCTGCAGTCATTTCTAAATGTCTATAGAAATTATTAAAGTTATTTAGAATAAATGAACTGTTTTGTGTACAACTAGCCAACCAAAATATAACCTGTATTTTGTTTTTTCAATTGACCCTACTCATGTTTATGTTGTATTGCCCCTATGTTATGTTCAAATGCTCATTCTAGTTTCAAAGTATCTATTTCTTCTCTAGTAATTTAATATTTCAAAAGTAGGAGTTCCTTTCATGGTTCAGTGGTTAAGGAACCTGACTAGGATCCATGATGATGCTGGTTCGATTCCTGGCCTTGCTCAGTGGGTTAAGGGTCCAGTGTTGCTGTGATCCTAGGTCACAGACGCCACTAGAATCTGGTCTTGCTGCAGCTGTGGTGTAGGCTGGCAGCTGTAGCTCTGATTAGACCCCTAGCCTGGGAACCCCCATATGCCGCAGGTGCGGCCCTGAGAAGCAAAAAAAAAAAAAAAAAAAAAAAATTTCAAAAGATACCTGATTGTTGTTCTCCGTTTTCTTTTTCTTTCATTTGCTCCCACTTTCTCATTGTATAAAGCTGTGATAGGGAAAAGAGTAAGAATTACATGAACAAAGTAGGGCTTTTTAAAAAAATTATCAGTGTTTGATTTCAATTTTTCTTTATAAGACTGTGCAAAATAAAATCACCATACATTTTTGTGTTGTTTTTGCAGTATACCTCATTTTATATTACAAGCCCTAGATTAAAATGTTAATACAGAAATAAATACTAAGTTTGCAAAACAACTGTCTTTAAATCATCCGTACCTTTTGTTGGAACACTTGCCCTAAATGCTCAAACCTTGATCTTTATCCATGCTTGACATTAATATAAGTGGAATATCTTATCATATTAAATTGCTCACTGGAAATTGCCTATGTTATTCTCTAGGAAGACTGGTGTGTGCAGATGCTCTGGCTACACTAATATTAGGTTATAAAATGATTCATGTACAATTGCTCTAGTATATAGCATGGGGCAAAAAAATCTAAATGTATTAAAAAAGTAATTTCATCACTTCACACCCATGCTACATTGTGCAGAAGCTCTCCATACACAGTTTATTCTCTTACTATCTTTTCAGTAAAAATTATTTCTACACTTGCACTTGCCTTGCTATGTGATGAAACAAGATATTTTTCATTTCAAAAACCAAACCAAACCTCAAACCTCTTGCTTTAGCATTAATCCAACCAATGAAAGCCATCATTTTTAGGTTAAAACACAGTCTTCTGAAGCACAGCTTTAGTACCTCCTACTTGCTCAGCTTCCTCCAGCCATTTGGATAATATTGCTTTTAGTTTGCATGCATTTTTGAAGCTGAGCTGTAGGTTTTCAAATCGGCAAATAGTCGTTTGACTGAATTCAGAGCCATGCACAGCTGCCAGGGCTTCTCCAACATTTGTTTGGGTGTATCCTGTGAAAGAACAACAAAGACCATTAGCTTCAGTTTTTTTAAGAAACACTCATTTTGGTCCATTATCTCACAAATTTATGTATTTTTCTTTGTCAACTATTAAATACTGCCTTTAACCATATATTTGTTGTCAATTTAGAATAACAGTAAGGTTGAGTATAGAATTATCTAGTATTTCAAAAAAATATTCTTTCCAGTTAATAAATTTTTTAGAAGTCCAAAGAATTCAGGTAGGAATATCTGCCATTCATAATAGTTAGCCAGATGGTTTAGATGTGTCATAAATGCTTTAGAAGACACTTTAAAAATTCTTAATCATTGTCAAATATGGTATATGCTCAAAAATATATAGTATATTACTCTTAAAAGATATGGTGCTATATCACAAATATTTGTATCTCAGAAGAGTGAAAAAAGTCCACAGGCTGAAGGGTATCAAATAAAACCAAGAATTGTGTTTACTTTCCTGAAAAGGGTGTTTTATTATGAGACTTTGATCACACAACTTTTTATGTATACCTCCAAGCATATTTATTATGTCATTTGGTAATGCTTCTATCTCCAGGCAAAAAATTCTCATAGACTGTCTCAAACATTTTTAGAATGCAAGTTGATATAAGCCATCAATAAAGAATTTGAAACATTCACAGCAATACAAATAGCAAATTGAAAATGAATGTTATACACATGCCTACTGCTATGTTTATTACAAATAGTAAGTATACATTAATTCAGGGCCTAAGGGTATATACCGGTATGCATACAATGATCACATATGATGCCCATCAATAAATATTATTACAAACTATGGATAGTTCATTCCACAAGTGCAGTTTGAACTACCATTTCAATCCATTAAAAATACAGTTTCATAAATCTAATCAAGGTTAATCACTAGTTTTTTACGTTAACACTTTTTAATAGAAAGCGATCAAAGGCTGTGAACAGAGAATTCACAGGAAAGGAATTACAAATGACTCAAACACATGAAAGAACATCCTTTAACCCTCTACTGCTAATAAGAGAAATTTAAAATGAAACTGCCATTAGATACCACTTTGACCTGATTTGCAAAGGTCCAAAGGATTTATAGAGTATTTTTTTCTTCTACAACTATGTATGTATTCTATGTGTCTGTCACCTTTCTAAGGGCTAAGGCTATGCCAATAAGGAGGAAACAAAAAGATTAAAAAAACTCCCTGCCTTCACAGAGCTCATATTCCAATGGGTGGCAAAAGAGATACCCATGGTGGTAGTTAAAATTGGTACAACTTCCCTAGAAACCGATTTGACAACATCAATCCAAATAACAAATACACAAACTCTTTGATCAAGCAATTTTGCTTTTAGCACTTTCCCTACACATATATTTATATTGGTGCAAAATAACATGTAGTTAATCACTGTAGCATTGCTTTTAATAGCATAAGCTTGAAGACCATCTAAATTCCATTGGTAGGAGACTGGTAGTATATTCATAAAATGGAATTTAAAGCTCTCTAAAAACTAATACTAAAGGCTCTCCAAAGTAAATAGTTAAAATATCTATATGAAGAAATATATGTATTTGCTTATATGTCTATGTCTATGCATAAAATATCTGGAAGGATACACAAGAAACCAACAACAGTGATAAACAGGAAGGACAAGCAGAAAGGATACATTTCATTTATATTTTTTAGCCCTTGAATCATATCAATGTATCATATACTCAAAATATAGTTAAAAACAGACACTTCCAAACTAATCTTTGATAAAGAGTGCCATTAATTTAAAAAATCCATGTATTTTGGCTACTAAGAATTTAGAAGTAAATGAAGATTTTTGTAGGTTTTTCATAATTCGAGTAACTTAAATCCATAGTAGAGATGCAAAGTGAGAATAGCCTCCTGCACTGAGTACAAGAAACTGAACAGTAACAGAGTAAGAATTTGCAGACCACACTTTGTGCCCCTCTGCTCTTAACAAGAACATACCTAGCTTAATTCTTCTCACTTTAAATTCATTGGCAAACTTTTCAAGTTCTCTGATTTCAGGAGAATCCATGTCAATTGGTTCTTCAACCAATTTGCTTTTCCGCCTGAGCTCCTGCTTGAAATCAGCGGCCGTAGGGTCCTCTGGCAGGAGAGGCTGGTGCATGGGAGGAAAGCCATGACTCAAGGTGTGGTCAGGAAACTTATAAAGACAAGGGGTTAAGCTCCCTGTAACAACAAGAAAAGGAAAGTGCCATTTGTTGTTATCCCCCATTTCTATATATGCAGGGGTTTGGCCCGTTAGAGCCCATTATTCTATAACAGTGGGTCTCAATTCTGAAAGGTTACCAGACAGTCTTTTGAAGTAGAAGAGTAGTTCAGGATAAATGTGATGATTTATTTTTCACCTTCCTTTGAAGCAGCAAAAACAAAGATAATGCAAAGCCAAAGAAGGTTCAGCTCTAACCAGAATGTATATTTCTACCTCTGTTTTCCTAATTCTTTGAACAAATAATCTATGAGGTTTGTTATAATCAAGTCACATGGTTAAGTGTTACTTATGTGCTGGCAGATTTTCCTAGGATTTGAAAGTTACAGTATCAAGAAGCTGCACTGTTTTATCAGTAAATGTTTCATTTCAAGGGGAAATAACCATGCCTTTTTTAAATTTAATAAAGGCGGGTAAAAATTGAGAACATAAAATACATTAATATGGTTAAATAGACTCAAGGAGTGAATAGACATTAACAAAAATAATTTTTAAAGTTCTATTAGAAAGTCAGCAACAAGATTTCTTAAGTATATAATGGCATCATTTCTGGATGATTATATAAAAAGCAAAAATAAGTGGGAAAGACGGGTGCAGTTCTAGAAATGATAATCACCCATAAATGATGAAACATTGAGTCCATTGAGTTCAATGATAAATCATAAAATGCTGAAAGACTAATTTTTTAATTGCTTCTAGATTTCATTTGTCATTTGGAAAGAAGAGTTTGTCTCAGTTAGGGAGCAGGAATGAGGGGGTAGTATAAGCCAAGTTCCCACACATTTTACTTTTTGTTTTCTTCATCAGTACATTACACATTTATTCATAGAGATTTCACTTTAATTTATATACAGTGACACATGTATAATCAAGACATTTTGATGTGACTAAAATATTCAATTATTAATAATTTTTTCTTATAAATGTTTAAACTAAAAATAATGACTACAGAATATATACAGTAGTCATTCTTAGAAACTTACTGAAAAAAACACATTGAGTTTATGCTACCTGTACTTTCTCTAGAAATACATTCACAATTCAGACATGGGTAATAGTGCATCTTGCCAGAATATATAAATCTTAATGTATCAATATGTAATGAGCAAAGAATAGTATAAGTCAGAAAACTGTTTGCTTATATTATTTATATGAGAATATGTAATTATAAAGTATACCCCATGAAACAGACTATATTATTTTTCTGAAGCAAAATACATATACAACTGAAAAATTAAACAAAATAGCATAAAATTAATTTGGCTGTTTTACAGATGTAAAAAATATATGGAAGAAACTATTCCTTTCTGCAACTATTCCTGTTGCTTTTACAAATCAAAATTATCCAGTTTTGCTTTTTAAAAAGTTAATCATCCACTCTCTGCTTTGGTAGTGGTATATTGAACAGGCCAGATAAAAATTTAAAAAACAGGAGTTCCCGTCGTGGCGCAGTGGTTAACGAATCC
Source organism: Phacochoerus africanus (assembly GCF_016906955.1). Classification (NCBI taxonomy): domain Eukaryota; kingdom Metazoa; phylum Chordata; class Mammalia; order Artiodactyla; family Suidae; genus Phacochoerus; species Phacochoerus africanus. The sequence goes on along the minus strand of NC_062544.1, from coordinate 248,532,110 downwards.
GACTAGGAACCATGAGGTTGCGGGTTCGGTCCCTGCCCTTGCTCAGTGGGTTAACGATCCGGTGTTGCTGTGAGCTGTGGTGTAGGTCACAGAGGTGGCTCGGATCCCGCGTTGCTGTGGCTCTGGCATAGGCCGGAGGCTGCAGCTCCGATTAGACCCCTAGCCTGGGAACCTCCATGTGCCGCAGGAGCGGCCCAAGAAATAGCAAAAAAAAAAAAAAATTGTATCAATGTTTATTACATAGCTCATTTTTTGAAAATGTTTATTACCTTAGATTTCATTTTCAGCTTTCTAATTAGTTTTAGATTTCTGCTAGTCAAAGAAAAGCCTAATATAGAAAAAGGAACACTGATCATTTTAACGTTTACTTAATATTATCTCATGACTTTTCTTTTGCTTTTGCTTTCAGAGTTTGTTCTTACAAATATAAAAAAAATCTTCACTTCTTTCATCATTCAGAAATATCAGTTGTCGCTTAAAACATTTAATGATGAAATACTCTGAGAAACAGTAAAAACAGGGAAAAACCAGTCTGCTGTTTGATTTTGCACATTTAATGTATTTTAGGGCACTTTGGATAATTCATTTAACCTAGGTCAAATTATTTATTTCACATGTCATTTGTTGCATCTCATTCATATGATATGACATAAAGTCTGAGTTTGTTAGCAATTTTGATCATTATTTTCAATTTTTCTTGCTGATTATTGCTACACTGCTACAAATCTATGTGCTGTCTTCATTTTACATTTGTCATCTTCTTATCCTTATGTAAACAAATGAGGTAGAAAAGATATGTATTTTTTACCCATAACTTAAAATTTAAATAAAAAAAAGTTAAATAACTTTCCTTGAGTGCTTTGAGGAATTCACTGTACAGATGAAACTAGATCTAAATTCCAATAAACATTGCCATAAACCACATCAAAATAATCACTTCGTTCATTTTTCAGGTAGTCTGTACGCAGAGAAATCAAATAACTTTAAAAGACTTATGCAGTTTAAACACATTTGGCTACATTAAAATTCCACTTTCAGACATAAGTACCATAATGATTTACTAAAACATTGGAAGTGTGCCATCTATTTCTGGAAAAATTTAAAGCTAGTTTATACATTATAAATACTTTTAGAAAATGGACATTTAGAAAATTAATTTGAACATGGGTCCATAAAAAGTACACAGGAAATACCATGTTCCAAGGTTTGGCATCCAGAGAAAAATGGAAAACACAGTATGTAATATGTTTTTGTTTTTCATTAAGTGAAAGTATCCATAATTATCCACAGGGACACAGTTTTCCTAGAACTAACCTTAAACAGAGATTCATGACAGTCACATGCACAGCCAAACAAATTGCGGCTTCTATCATATGATCCTATTTGGCGGGGGGGAAGTGGGGAGTGATCGGTATGGTATATGTGCCAAGATACTTTGAAGTTTTTTTCTAAAGCTTAGATTATCGAAAAGGGGAGGGGAGGGGAAAGGAAGAATATAAAAGACACGGCGAATCACAGGCAATAGAAGTCTCTCACAATTTCCAAAACGTGACAGCAAAATTTTCTAAAAACCTAGAACAAGCATACACCTAAATAGCTTGAAAGTGTTTGCACACTGTTTACAGCCCAAAGCATATTTTCACACTGCTGATTAATCCACCACAGCCTTTCTGAACTTGGGTGGTGGAGCTGGGAGAGGAACAGAGTTAAGTCTTTTAAAGCAGGCGATGGGGAGGCCGAGGTCTGGCTTGCCTTACAGGGAACCTGGCTCAAGGCCCCCATGATACGGGGCAAACTGCTCTTCTGCAGCATGGCTCTGCCAGATGCTGACAGGCAGAGGGACACAGTAAAAAAATCCCACCTTAACGTAGATATGCACAGCAAAGTGCATTTGAGTATTTCCATATATTTTTCTTTATTTCCTTATGCATGACAATATATAACAAATCATAAATTTGTATTGTGGTTTTTTTGTTCCTCTGTTTTTTTGGTTTTTTTTTTTGTCTTTTTGCCTTTTCTAGGGCCACTCCCAAGGCATATGGAGGTTCCCAGGCTAGGGGTCTAATCGGAGCTGCAGCTGCTGGCCTACACCACAGCCACAGCAACGCAGGATCCGAGCCAAGTCTGTAGCCCACACCACAGCTCACGGCAACACAGGATCCTTAACCCACTGAGCAAGGCCAGGGATTGAACCTGCAACCTCATGGTTCCTAGTCAGATTCATTAACCATTGCGCCATGATGGGAACTCCTGTTTCTCTTTTGTGCATTGGCACATCCTATCCCTGAGCAACAGGGGTCCTCTGCCTGGTTTTGTAAATTAAGTTGATTTGGAGAACGGCCACGCCCATTTGTTTACATAAGGCCTAGGTCTGCTTTACAATCACCCAGTTGTGTAGTTGAGAAAGAGTCATACAAAACATAGGGAAAACAAGGTGTGAATGCTACTGAAATTTTTTCAAGATCCAGAGGCAAAAGATGGTCACAATTACTCCCTCCCTTAGTGTCAACACAACCAGAGCAAGTCAGGGAAAAATAAAACTAAATAAAGAATGAAAAAAAGGGAAAAAAGAGGGAAGAAAAAAGACAAGAAGGAAGAGGTAGACTCTGAAGTTTATTTCTCTGTCACTGTCAAACAGATTTCTGTTACCTTTTGCTTTAGTCCAGGTAGAAAAGGCACTTTCGGCCATACTAATCTTTTCCCTTGTGATCCAATTGTCAAAAAAAAAAAAAAAACCAAAACATTATTTTTCTGGATTAATTCCCAAACATCAGCTATTTTGCTTTCCTGTTAAAATTAGTTTTTACACAAAGGCTGTTACAGCATGTCTTAGGTGGCCATTACGTCACATAACCTTGCAGGATTTAGCAATCATTACTAAATAATAGTTAACCTCAGTTTTCACAGGACAGTGGATGAGGTACACAGCTCATTAAACTTGTTTTCTAACTTTCACCCAGTTTTAGAGAACAGACACAATCTCAGGTAGGCAGGGAATCAGAGTTTTGAAGGGTTTTTTTATTTTGTTTCCTTTTGTGCTTATCTAGGAGAGACTTCTGAATAGCATTTATAATTCACTGTTGAACACTCTAAATTCTCAGGAGAGAAGAGACAAAAGAAGGAATTTAGTTGCAAGTGTATCTGAAGGGAAGCTACCCACCACAACTTGGACATGAAGAGACATTCTGAGATGTTGACTTGAGCGAGATTTGTAATTAGTTCCTGGTGTGGCTTAATTCATTTCAGCCCATCAGTCATTCTCTGGTATCCCCACACCTGAACTATGAGGCACAGTGAATTCATCCAATGACTAAAGTCCTCCCTACCAACTTTTACAGAATATTGGCTATTGCTCTTGCCTTCCAGTAGGTTATTAATTTAATGAAATGCTCAAATTAAATGTAAGCATCAGAGTATGATAATAAAATAACCATATTCAAATAAAGCAATTTTATACCCTTTGAAATACTATCCTTTCTGCAGCTCCACTTTCATATGGAGTATGTGACAATGAACCTGTCTTGGTTGTTGATGATAAGACACTTCTGTGGATTGTGTGGAAGTGGCTGATTTGATGACTGTCTTGAGACTTCTCAGAAAATTCAAATGACATAACCAGGTTTCTCTGTATTTTATACCTTTTCAATCTTCTGAGTTGCTGTGTTTTATAACTCAATTTGTGTAGCATCTCTGGGGACAATGGCAGAAGGGTTCAGATTTCCCAAGATTTAATCTGCCAGGATACACAGGCTAATACTGGATATATGTCAAAATAGTGACATTTTAACACATTGTAAAGCATGTCACAATTTAAAGTTGTTCCTCAAAAATATTCAAATATAATCTCTATGCTTACCATGGTGAGTTTTTCTTTCAGTGACAAAATATATTTAATTTTATTTTGACTACAGTGATAACTCTCAATCTTAGGACAACCATTTTTTTTTCTTGATTTTCACTAACCCAGACTTTGAATCATTTTAAAGGGCTTTTCCTGGGCCCTCTCCTTTTTAACTGTAATGAGGAATAGAGTTTGCTGAGTGCCTGCCAGAGGAACCTGTACCAGCACCATCTGAGCTACCTGCAGACTCTCCATGTGAACCTGGCCTGTTCTCACCAATCCTGGAAACTGGGAGGATGTTAGATTTCTCAGGCCAGTTGTGAAGTCACCAGGCCAGCAGCCACTGGCCTGCATCTTATGGGAGGGAAGTGATAGCAAAAACCATCTTGAAACATTTGGTCTGTGCCTAGTTTTATTTTTGTACTAACCTGAATCCACTGCTGCCCCTTGCTTGGTAGAGAAAGCACCTAAAGTTAGGTTCCTGGGAATTACTGTGAATGAACAACAAATCTCCTCCAAGAAAGAGCAACATTTGGCCATGAGCTTCTCATTTCTTGTCTCCATAATCAAAGGTCATTTAAGGCCATAGAAAACATCCTGCCTGCACCTCTAGTGGCTAAATGCATATCATTCTACTGTTTTATAATGAAAGTAGTTCTTCAAGAATGTGAGCTGTTCTTATTAACCATGGATACTCATTACTCAGTATATGAATCATAAAATCCATTTTAAAGGGGGGAAGAAAAATATGGCTTTCCTTATTTCTTAATTATTAAAAAGAGTTAGCAGGACTTAAAGGTAACCATTAAGAATATCAGTTTCATTTTACCACAAAGGTGAGGATACAAATTTATTCAGAATGCTACTTAATAGAATCTAAGAGAAGCTAATTTGTTCCGGGATATTTTATTTTAAACTTTTAATGTTTTAATGAGTCTGAAACAGATATTTTGAGAAATTAAAAGTTGGTGAACTAAATTATTTGCTGTATTCCTCCCCCCACCCGCCCCACCCCGGCCATGCTCACAGCATGCAAAAGTTCCCAGGTCAGGGATTGAACCCAGGCCACAGCAGTGACCATGCCAGATCTTTAACTGCTAGGCCACTAGGGAACTCCTCTTTGTTCAACTTTATTTCAAATTTGTAGGCATAAACTCACTTTTGATTTTTTTAATTACCCACTATGGATAACAAAACACAAGATTTCCCTAATGTGTGATTTCTCTATCCAGACTTTCTCAATATCACACAAGTGTGCATGTACACACACAAACATTCTCACATAGAGCCTTTGTAGTTTATTGTCACCCATAGTATTTTTCTCCCTGCTGAAGAAATAAATAAAAAAGATTAAAGAATACGTAGAAAAAAAAAAAAAAAACCTCTGCGCACAACAAAATTTTTTCCCTGGACATAGCCTAGAATTAAGTCACAAGTTTTGTGATGAGTGGATCTCTTACATCAGATTTTCTTTCCCGTAAGATTTGTGCTGTCAATACCTTCATACAAGTGTCAATAAACAAATAATTTATCTTGTATCTAGTGCTGCTTTACTTAGAAGGAAAAAAGATATGTAACTTCAACTATTTCAATCTCATCTAAGACTCAGAGAGGGCTGCCAAAGATTCAAATTGTTCCCGTTGTGGCACAGCAGAAGCGAATCCAACTAGTAACCAACCATGAGGTGGTGGGTTTGATCCCTGGCCTTGCTCAGTGGGTTCAGGATCCGGCGTTGCAGTGAGCTGTGGTGTAGGTTGCAGACTCCGCTGAGATCTGGCATTGCAGTGGCTGTGGTGTAGGCTGGGAGCTGTAGCTCTGATTAGACCCCTAGCATGGGAGCCTCCATATGCTGCCAGTGAAGCCCTAACAAGAAAGAAAAACAAAAAAACAAAGACTGAAACAAAAATGACTGCTAAAGCACCTGCAAATCACTCTTAGCCTTCAATGTCTTTTTTATCTCCATCGCCTAAATGTCCAAAAGAAGTATTGAGATGAGGAGGATGTTGAAGCCAGTCCTGTCTGCTTTAACAGCCACATAAGATTATTTAGCACTTGAAATATGGCCAGTGCAACTGAGGAACTGAATTTTAAATTTGATGTTATTTTAGTTAATTTACATTGAATTTAAATAGCCACATTAACCTAGTGGCTATCATTATTTCTGTAGGTAAGCCCCCCGATGGCATTAAAAAATGACAATCAGCTGTTTGTCAGTTGTGAATCAGAATAAAAATCATATAAACATAAGAATTAAGAAGCATAGCCATTCAGTGTCATGCAGAATATGGGCAGTCAGGTATAATTATGATTTATAAAGGCATACAGATCAGTAAACACTTAAATATACAGTGGTTTTACCAGAAATTTCCAAGGTCAAGAAATCTGAATTTCCTGATATAATCTGGTCCTGATACTCTCATCCAGGAAATCCACCTAGGTATCCCAAAACTCAATCTCAGATATGAAGACAATTTTTCTTACCTGCCATTACTCCATAGGTCGATGACTGGTTTCCATAATGACAGGAAGGGACAGAATAATGAAGTCCTGTTGCTGTGTTTCCCAGTGTTGTCACCAAGAAATATGTGCACAGACATTGAGGAGTTTGGATCAAAGACAAAATAGACGGGACTGGTAAGAAAATGTATGAGGATTCAAGACACATTCATTTTATTTCAAAAGTACACATTTATGCTATTCTTAAAGTTATACGCCAATAATTTCTTATCTGTGGGTAGTTCTCTAGTGAGTATGTTAAAACTAGGAGTTGAAATTTGTCTCAAGTAATGAGATCATAAGTTGTTAAAGTGGACTACAGCCTTCGTTAATTATCCTGTGCTCTGTGTTGGGATGACCAACCAGTTTGAACCTTAGAAAACTAGGAGTTAGAGAATTCTTGCAGGTTCCACCCAATAGAGACCGCAAAAAAAAAAAAAAAAACTAACTAGAGGATAGTCTCTTAAAATTCTTTTACATGGTATTATAAAATGGTCTTTTTCTGTAACAATGAATATTTTTAACAATGAATATTTCTGTAACAATGAATCAACTATTTTTTTGTTTGTTTGTTTTTCAGTCAACATCCCCGCCCCACTGTATATGGAAATTCCTGGGCCAGGGATCTAATCCAAATCTTAGCTGGAGCTTTGACCCACTCCACAGCTGCAACAACACAGGATCCTTAATCCACTGCATGGGGAGGTTGATCGAACAAAAACCTCAATACAGACAAGTCAGATCACTATCCCACTGTGCCGCAGCAGGAACTCTCAGAAATCAACTCTTGAACAGTCTTTATTTCTGCTTATTCACCTTAACAAATTTCTTCCACTAAAGAGGGAATGGCAGAGAAACTAACCTTTAGTTGAATACAATCATAAAACATCATTAAATTCAGAGGTTTATGAAAAACCTGTGACAAGGTATGATGTATTTGGTTGATGCTGAAATCATGAGATTTAGGTTTTTTGCATGCACACAACTAATTCAACAATTCTAATGATAAAGCTGGTTAAAAAAAAAGTTCATAGATTGTTGAACAACTTGAGGTTTACAAAGGTTGAACCTGGCATACAAACACAACCTCATTTATAAATAGTGATAGGTCTCATGGAATTAATGTGTATTTTGAAAGTAAATTTGCATCGCCAAACTTTTGTCAAGCTTTAAACATGAATCACCAAGTTGGCTAAGAATATGGACCACTAACAATAACATCACTAGCCAATGTTTCCTGATGTGTTTTATTTTCTCTCTTTTTTCCCCCACCATATCCTGAATTTTCATAGTAGTGAATTTTCATAAATATAATTGTATCTTCTTGAATAATATGAGCTACTATAAAACACAGATTTAGAATCATTTGAAAATATTAAGATATAATCTAGTGATTAAAGACATAAGTTCTCTTCAGAGAGTAACACATTTTCTCTCCATATAGCTCAATTTTTGATATTTTGAAATACCTGCATAAATTTTCACTTTACAACTGACACGTAGAGAGAACTGAAGTCATTTTACACTATAATGATTACAATGCATTCCCAAATTAAACAAATAAATACGAAACACATTCAATATCCAAGTGTTTTTATCATTGTACTCAGTATTTCTAATTCCTTACTTAGACAAGTAGGTGTATATGATTACAATTTGATGGAAAATTTATAAAATCAATGTTATGTTTATTTAGAACATGTTAGGTCATTTTTACTGATTACGAATTTTTTTTACTTCCAAGGTTTAAATACTTTTTGTTTCTCCATTTTGGGGAAATAGTATAAAAGATAGGCTAACTTACTAATATGTTATTTATTTTTAAGTAAATAAATAGGGTTTTGAGAATAAACTTGTTTAATTATAACCTCAATACCAAATTTTATTTTTATTCTGACCAAATCCTATCCACACACAGTAGATTAAACAACATATTATTCTTCTCATCCCAACCTATATAAATACCAATTATTTAAAATATACAATTAACTATGAGATAATTGTTTGTTTATATCATACCTCTTTGATATAAAGTGATAAAAATACTTTATTATATTTTCCCCAAAATATGTTTGAGGATATTTTCTGTAGTACATTTTTAGTTAAATTCTGAGAATCTTTAGTAGATAGAAAAAATCTCTACATTAATAATTTTACCAAAGTCTAGATATATGATCTCTAGATACTTTAAAATACAGCTGAAGATTAATGCCAAGCTTACATATAAGTTTGGACGCTGCTTAATCATAATAGAATATAAGGTTTGATACTTTAAATCAGCATATAAATCTATCAACTCAAATTTTTATTTTTAAATATATAAAATTTAGTTCATATTTAGATTGCTTTGAAAACAAGTGGAAAGTGCAGGTAAATAGGAAACTTTTACTCAAGACTTTTTTCATATATCTACTTCAAAGCACTTTGTTACTGCATAAAAAATAGACCCATTAACAAACATATTTACTTTCTTGGTTGTGTTTGGGACAATATATTTTAATTCTCAAGTTTAATTTTTATTTAAGAAAGCTATGTAAGAAAAAAAAAAAAACTTGCTTAGAAGGTGAAGTCTCTTCGGAACTCAGTTTTGAGAATATTCAACTCAGTTCTTGGGTTCTAAATATTATATTGCTTCCAGATTTGATTTCTGAGTTTTTATTTATGCTAAAAATATGTTTATTGGAACACCGAATTATTTTATTCTTTGAAACCCATGGTTGTTGGTATTGGGAATCATCTGGTTATGCTTATTCTGAGGCTATTTCGAGACATGGTAGTAAATGTAATCTAAAAACCCAAATACATCTCTAATATAAGGGAGTAACACCTTTTAAACAGTGAATTATTTCACACTATTTTTTAGCTTTGCCCTTAATCCGTATGAGTTTACATAAAAATGTTTTTCAAACTTACTGTTTACTTATATAGAAAACAGATTTTCTTTACAATAAAACCAACAATAATCAAAAGTACTACACTTACTAATATTTCTTGAAATTTTTCTTAGGTGTTTTGGCTTCTTGAACACCCCGAATATTTAACTTAACACAAATTAAAATGAAGGGGAAAATAAAAGAAGCAATGAGAGTGTGAACTAACAAGATTCAAAGCGTCCATCCTGACCATCTCTAGGCCCAGCCACCCGAAGACCGTTATTGGAGTCAGTACCTGTGGACATCACGTTGGTGGCATGGTTGGAGGCTGGTAAGCACTCTGCTGCACTGTGATGCATGATCAGAGGCAGAGTTGCAGAAGACTCAGAATTGAGAGGTATAAAGGTGTCAGCCGAAGTAAAAGGTTGGCAACTCATTCCCGGGAGAGTAGAAAAATGAGGAGAACTGCTGCTTCCCAATTCAGAGTTTTATTATATTATCATCTCAAAGGGCCGTTTCAAATCTCACTACCTGCATATATACATCAGGGAGGTTCTGAAGCACTGGGAGGGCGCGTGCTGGTATTTATGCGCCAAGGAAATCCCTTTATACATGTTAATTATCTTTTCCCAGGGGTATTGCTTTATCAATTTGGACTGTCTTCCTTCTTACCCAAATATAATGCATGCCCAAGAGAGGAAGCTGGTTCTTGTATAGAGACTGAGGGCAAGGGAGAAATCTTAAACTTGGACAACTTCAGTAATTCAGATCTTTTAGAAAGGAATATTTAAAAAAAAAAAAAAAGTGTCCCTCAAAGAAGTAATGCTACAATTAATTGAAAAACTCTAGGTGTCTTTTTGCTAATACAATGATTTTTGATTACTAATCATTAAATCTGAAAAATAACATAAAACAGAGAAGTACATGCTACATAATTTTAAGAAACTGAATTGTTAAGTTTAGATTGAAAGAAGCATAGAAGACTAAATGTGAGAATTAATATATTGCCAACTACTGATTCACATTCCATATAATTTTGAGAAACTACCAAGAAGAACTGAATTTTTATATATAATAGAAATGGTAAAATAATAAATAAAATTGTAATTTGTAAAGAGGGACACGAGCGATAGTATCTCTCCCTTAATTTCAATTTACTCATCAGGAATGTACACCTAGTAAACTCTTGCTAGATGTCAGCACTATTCTAGGCACTTGGTAGAGTGATTCCAGCAGATTTCATTTCTGTAGATCTGCACCATCCTCCTTCAGCCTGACTGTGCCAGAGCCTCTGATCTTAGCCATTTCACTCCAGAATCTGAACTGGGTACATATTTTCCACACAAAATACCTTGACATTGTAAGAGGATGAAAAATTAATATACTACAAATAACATATGAAGATTAATATCAGCATCACAATTTCACAATGATCATGATTTCTCCAGATAAATGAATGAATGCAATATTGCCTTTAGACTGTATACTAGGGATATTATAAGGACTAGAAGTAACCCGACAGGTGTAGATAGTACTGATATAAGCAAGGACCATTCTGCATTAGATGGTTTGAAATTTTATATTATGGAATGCCTAAGTTGAAATTGCTTTATGCTAAATTTAATGTTAGTGTTGATGAGAATACATTTCCAGGAGTTCCCATTGTGGCTCAGCAGTAATGAACCTGACTAGTATCCATGAGGGTGCAGGTTCGATCCCTGGCCTTACTCAGTGGGTTAAGGATCCAGCGTTGCTGTGAACTGTGTGTAGGTCACAGATGGAGCTCAGATCTGGAGTTGCTGTGGCTGCAGTGTAGGCTGGCAGCTGAAGCTCCAATTCGACCCCTAGCCTGGGAGCTTCCATATGCCATGGGTACAGCCCTAAAAAAAAGAGAGAGAGAGAATGCAGTTTTAAAAACTTGAAACTCTGTTACTACACTCCCATGTAGAAAAAAAGACATAATGGTTACCCAAATCATTAGCTATTACTTGAAATATATTTATTCTAAAGGTTACATATTTTCCTTTTGAATTCTCTATTTTTATAGTTCTAGCAGTTCTCTTAGGAGAGAAGAAGATTACAGGTAACCAAAAGTATTTATTTTGCTCTTGCAGAGTGGTAATTTTCAGAGTTCGCATGTACAAAAAAGTATTTTTGTTTGTTTGTTTGTTTGTTTGTTTTTAGGGCTGCACCCACAGCATATGGAGTTTCCCAGGCCAGGGGTTGAATCTGAGCTACAGCTGCCAGCCTACAGCTACAAGGCAGGATCCGAGCTGTGTCTGGGACATACACCAGAGCTCACAGCAATGCCTGATCCTTAACCCACTGAGCTAGGCCAGGGACCTTGCAACCTCATAGTTCCTAGCTGAATTTGTTTCCACTGCACCACTATGGGAACTCCACAAAAAAAAGTATTTTTTAATGGGTTTATAAAGAGAATTGGCTAAGAAAATCAGAAGTTTATAGGGCATCAAATATTTTAAAAAGTAAACTACATGATATTTAGAGAGAAAAACACTTGAAAATTATCCCTAATAACTTTGTTATAGATGTTTAGAGTTATTGGAATATGTTGGTAAAGTATATTAACCAAATGATAAAAAGAAGTGCTGTAAAACTTGCCTGGAACAACAATGGACTATACCAGTAGTTTGCCAGGCTAAGATTCTAAAATTTCAGTCTTAGGCATAATTTCCTTAATAATAATTTTAAATAATTTAACTATTTGTGCTGTGAAGTGCAGACCAGATTGTTACAGTTTATATTGTATAAAACCAGGGAGTAACGTTCCCATTATAGTCTTCTCAATTAATATTATAAACCATTAATTTATCAATTTTATTTTATTATTTTATATATTGTTTTGCTTTTTAGGGCTGCACCCATGGCATATGGAGGTTTCCAGGCTAGGGGTCAAGTCAGAGCTACAGCTGCCAGCCTATGCCACAGCCACAGAAATGGGAGATCTGAGCCGTGCTTGCGACCTGAACTATACCACAGCTCAGGGAAATACTGGGTCTCTGGGCAACTGAACGAGACCAGGGATTGAATCTGCGTCCTCATAGATACTAGTCAGATTTGTTTCTGCTGTGCCACAACGGGAACTCCCTATCAAATTTTAAATCAGTTTTTGTCACAATTTTAATTTTGCATAGTATTGATTTGTATAGATCTATTGGAATTTAGAATCTTCTTTATTGTTGAGTGCATTGCTTTTTTTTCACTTTCATAAATAACAATGCAATTAATTGTTTGTCCAAAATGTTTTTTTAACACAGTATTTTTATAATTTATTTGCAGAATTGTTTTGAATATCCCTCTCTTAGAATATATTCTTTTTTTTTTTTTTCTTTTCTAGGGCCGCACCCACGGCACTTGGATGTTCCCAGGCTAGGGGTCGAATTGGAGCTGTAGTCGCCAGCCTACTCCAGAACCACAGCAACGCCAGATCCAAGCCACTTCTGTGACTCACACCTCAGCCCACGGCAACGCCGGATCCTCAATCCACTGAGCAAGTCCAGGGATCGAACCCACAACCTCATGGTTCCTAGTCAGATTCGTTAACCGCTGAGCTATGATGGGAACTCCAGAATATATTCTTAAAAGTAGGATTATGAGTTTGTCTTATGAGATTTTTAAAGTTCTTGAAAACATTCTCAGATTGCTTAAAAAAAAAAAGACTTTTTTTTTAGAACAGTTTTAGGTTCATAGCAAAACTGAACAGAAAGTACTGAGTTCCTATATGCCCTCTGCCCCACACAGTGCACAGTGCTCTTACTATCAACATCCTGCAATAGAGTGATATGTCTGTTACAATTAATGAATCTACAGTGATACATTGTAATCACCCAAAGTCCACCATTTACATTAGAGTTCACTCCAGTGTATTCTGCTTGTCTGGATAAATGTAAAATGACTTGTATCAACCACAATAGTATCCTACAGAATAGGTTCACTGTCCTAAAATTCCTCCCTGCTTCCTTCCCTCCTTCCTAAGCCCTGGCACCACTGATATTTTTACTGTTTTGTCTTTTCCAGAATGCCATGTGGTTGGAATGACACAGTATGTAGCTTTTATAGATTGGATTCTTTCACTTGGTAATATGCATTTAAATTTCCCACAGGTCTTTTTATGGCTCACTAGCTCCTTTCTTTTTAGCTTTGAATTATCATTGTAATTATTCATTGTTTGGATGTACCACGTTTTTTCTATTCACCTACTGAAGGACATCTTGTTACATCCAAGTTTTGATGATTGATGAATCATCAATTATTATTTGATGAGGAAAGCTGCAATAAAAACCTATGTGTAGGATTTTATATGAACATAAGTTTTCAACTCTTTAGAGTAAATACCAAGGAGCGAGATTGCTAGATCGCATGGTAAGAATGCTTAATTTTGTAAGAAACTGCCAAATTGTTTTCCAGCTCTTCTCTAGAGTGGCTGTACCACATGGTATTCCTACCAGCAATGAATGGGAGTTCTTGTTGCTCCACATCCTTGTCAGCATTTAGTGTTGTCTTTATTTTGGACTTCAGCCATTCTAATCAGAATGCAGTGGTATTTCATCATGGTTTTAATGAACTATTCCCTGATGGCATATGACATATGATGTTGAACATCATTTCATATGTTTACCATCTGTTTATCTTCTTCAGCAAATGTCTGTTCAGATCGTTGTCCATTTTTTTTTTTTTAATTGCATTGCTTGCAGCATGTGGAAATTCCTGGGCCAGGGATCAAATGCCAAATCTTTAACTGCTAGGCCACCAGGGAACTTGTTTGTCCCCTTTTAAACTGGGCTATTATTTGGTCTTGTTGAATTTTAAGGATTCTTTATATATTTTGGATAAAAATCCAGTATCAGACGTCTTTTGCAAATATTTTCTCCCAGGCTTGTCTTCCAAGTTGCTTTTTCAAACAGTTTGTTCTATCATGATTTGGATTCCAATCTCAGGAACAAGCTGAGCAAAAAGTGATTGTTTATTATTAGGAGATAGAGCGATTTCTTGGAATTTATGGAGGTCAGGCCCCAGGAGAGACTGAATAGGAAATGAAAGCCATCTGCTACATCTCTCTGACTCTCCAATCTCCTTTTCTCTCTGTCTTTCACTTTTTTATTCTCTAAACCCAGATATCCAGATCACACCTTAAGCTTTTAACCAAAGAGACTGCCATTTCTCAGAGAAACATTCCTATTGGCCATGTCTTATGTTGTGTTCCAGAAACAGAACATGGTTCCTTGTGCCCAAACCTGTGAATGGATTGGTTTGCACTGAAAGTGGTCAGGCATTTGTAGACAGTGAGGGAGGGATTTTTTTTATCTGGGAAAACACCTTTAAAATGTGACTAATGCTATTCCATAATTTCTTCAAAGCAGCAGTAAACTGATATTTTTGTTGCATTCTCAATGTTATTATTAAACTAAAGTTTAAATACTTGGCTCAATTAGTCTAAGACAACAGCATTTTATTTCATTTAATTTTCATTTTTATTGCTAATATGCTTTTTTTAATATTTACATTAGCTAGCTATATTTATTGTTTTGTTAATTAATGGATATTATATTTTATCCTTTCAGTTAATAACATTGTTTTCTTATCAATTTTTATGTTTCTAAAATATATTAAGATATTAATTTTCAGTGTTTTCATCATTTTATAATTAAATTTTAAAAATTTATTCATTTTTAAAATTTGTATTGGACACTGACATACATAATATTTTGTGCATGATATAAATATGCTGATTTTTCTCCTTTGTAAGTCTCTTAATGATTTTAAGTGTTAAAATTTTCTTTTGTCTAAATGTTTTGTTTTTGTTGTTTTTTGTTATTTTGGAGCCTTAAAAAATTCCTCTTAACATTTTATGCTGCTTAGAGTTCATTTATTTAAAAATTTCCTTTCTTCCAGTTTTGCTGAGATATAACATCAGTATATCTCAGTAAAGCTGTATAAGTTTAAGGTGTACAACGTAAGATTTGACATACACATATTGTGAAATGATTGTCACAATAGGTTTATTGAACATCCATCAGTGCATATAGATACAACATTAAAGAAATAAAAAAACACTTTTCCCTTGTGATAGGAACTCAGGATCTGTACTCTTAACTTTCTCATTAATGGAGAACAGTGGTAATTATCTTAATTATATTGTATATTACAGTTATTGTATTTATCTTATAACTGGAAGTTTGTACCTTTTGGCTAATTTTACCCAATATCTCTTTCCCCTAACCCCCATCTCTAGTAGCTTCAAATCCAATCTCTTTTCCTATGAATTTGTTTTGAGGTATAATTGATCTACAACACTATGATAGTTCCTGGTTTACAATAAGGTGATTGATATTTCTATACATTTCAAAATGTTCACATGATTAAGTCTAGTTGTCCTCTGTCACCGTACAAAGATATTATATATTTATTCACTATATTCCCGATACTATACATTTCATACCTGTGACTCATTTAATTTGTAACTAAAACTCTGTACCTCTTAATCTCCCTCACCTATTTCTCTCCTCCCTCCACCCACCTCCCTTCTGTTTGTTTTCTATATCTATGACTCTTTTTCTGTCTGGTTACGTTTGTTCATTTGTTTTGTTTTTTAGATTTCAGTTATAAATAAAATCATGAGGTGTCTGTCTTTCTGTATCTTATTTATTTCATTTAGCCATAATACAGTCTTGATTCATCCATTTTGCCACAAAGGTCAAGATTTCACTCTTTTTATGGCTGAGTAATATTCCACTAGATATCTCTATCCCTATCTATCTATCTATCTATACTACATCCTATTCATTCATCTATTGATGAACACTTAGGTTGCTTCCACATCTTGGCTGTTGTAAATAATGTTGCAATAGATTCATTTATAATTACTTAGGTCCTAATAAAAATTACAACATTATTTGAAAATTATCAAATAGCTAAGAAGAAAGACCAACTTCAAGTTAAGGTAGTAAAAGAAAATACATTAGACATCTTGGTGAGGCATATTTGTTTTCTGATTAGTTCACTGTAGCTTCTCAATTAAGCAAATAATTATTTTCTAAAAATACACCGTTTTGACAGAATGATCACAGAATGATTTTGAAAAAATATATCAACTCAGAAAAAATGCTATTATGCTATTAGGAAAAAATATTCAAGCCTATTTATATCCAGGTAATAGAATTGGAATCCTTTGTTTTTTCTTTTTCACATTTTTGTTTTCAAGTTTTCCTACATTTTTTTTTTAATGAGTTGAAAAGTATAGTAATAGTTTAGCATGTAGATAAATTTTGGAGCCAAGCTGTTTGGGCTTGAACTTGAGCTTGACCTTAATATCTGTGTAATGATGGGCAAATAAGTTCATCTTATGGTGTCTCAGTTTACATTTTCTGCAAAATGGAGATAATAAGAATACTCATTTTTTAAAAAACAATGCCTGGAATGTAATAAGTTCTCAATACATGTTAATACTTATTAATCAGTGAATGTTAAATAACAAATATTTATGCTTATTAAGATTCTGTAGTTTATGGATATTATTTCATTTGATCCTCATATTAATCTGGTAAGGTGGGCACCACTTTACAACCTGGAAAACTGAGGAGTAGAGAGCTTAAAGACTTACCAAAAGCATACAGTAAGTAGTGGAGCTAGATAGGAATCCATACTACTCATTTAAATCCTGAACAAGCTACATAATATTGCCTTTTATTGTTTAAGGAAAAAGGTATATTGATTTTGAGATTTATTTAATTATAGTTCCCTATTTCTATCTATGTATCTCTTTATTTTGACTTTTTGCTTGTCATATGACTTCAGGGAGAAAACATGGAAAAGGAGCTAATTCTCTATAAGATGTAGCATTCTCATCTTTTCATCATGGGGGTCTCTATAGAAACTTTATTAGTATCCAGGTATATTACTTAAATACTATGGATATTATTTCTTGTAGGGGTAGTAGACTGGCACTACTAAGTAATTTAACCCTACTCAATGATGTGTTCAATTGATGTTAGTATTCTTTCTTTACCATCTTGCAGTTCAAATCACATTAGACTGATTAGAATTTGTGGATATTTTATATATTATATATATGTATGTGTGTGTGTATATATATATATACACACACACATACACACACTTAGAGATTGAGAGAAAGAAGGAATTAAGATGGGCGATTCCCATCAGGTTATGAAAATGAATCTAAATCAATTTATTCAGTTAGTCTAAGTGACAATAAAATGTAGTATTCCCACAACTCGTAACTTTTGAAAAGATGATAAATTTTACTCAAAGCAGTTTTTAAAGAGAAGATTATACAGCCATATGGCCTGAAAATAAACTCTGTTACATTGGAAGCAGACATTATTCAAAACACCTATCAGTCATGCATGTCATATTTGGCTCTTTATTGATTGTGAAAGCAGCAATGAATGTGTGCATTATGCAATTTATTTTTACTTAAATTATTTCATACCCAGAAATCAAGGTTCTCTATTGCCCAAGGAGAAGATAATGTCAATGACTTGCAACCTTGCTGAAGAGGAATGCTTTCTTAATGCTGTCTAAAGGGTAAACTTGCTACTTATGGAAAATAAATGCCAAGGTGAGACATTGACTTAGGAATGATGCTCACCCAGAAGGACCATATCTCTGCTGTACTGCAGTTCATGGGTAGATTTATTATTTGCCTCACTCACTTAAATAGAGTAAATTGTCTAAACAATAGACTGCTGTGCCTGAATTAATTTCATTAGAAAACCTCTTTGCTCCAAGTTTCATTAGACAGTATTAATACATGATGCACAGAGGTATATTTTGGAGTAAATCTTGCACAAGAGATGTTTGTTATTTGAACCTAAATTAGAAGTTATATTGCTATTCTTTATACTCATGTTGTTTAAAAAAATTAGCTCCTCAGTAGTCTTATTGGGTGACACAAGGGTATCATATGGTGTAACAAGAAATGTATACAGAACACAGCAAATTAATTGATAGTGTGCCGAGAGAGTCTGACTCCTTTTTTCATTTAGGCATCTCTGAAGATGAAAGAAGAGAATGCTTTCCTTAGTTACTGCAGTGAGATTATTTAATTATAATCATCTGGCTGTGGCTTAGTTCATGACACAAGATAATCTAATGTAGGGGTGTAGAAGGGAGACAAGGTAAACAGGGGTGCAAAGTATAGGGGAAAGAATGGTATTTCATTTCCTCTGATAGAGATCAAAGGCTATATTTGATTATTTGGGATTGCCTCAGTGTTTTGTGTTGTTTTTGAGGGGGGCTGGAATATGTCAACAAAACATTCATTCATTTATATGTAATCCACAAAGTATTCACAGAGTTTGCTAAAAATGTTTTCACTAAAGTTAATGTGGTAATCATTTCATGATGTATATCGTCAAAACATTACACTGTACATCTCTAACTTATATGGTGCTGTATGTTAGTTATATCTGAATAACTGGAAAAAATAAATGTTCATAAAAGTAAAGGTAAGCAACACTTTAGAAATCACAGTGAAGAATTAGAAGGCTTTCAGCAGACAAATTTATACTATGTTCTGGTTTAAGACCACCTATTCTGAAATGTTATCTATACCATCTGTCTTCTTTTCTGCTAATCCTTGTTTGTTTTTTTCCTACTACCATGTTTATGCTGCTTTCATATTTCCCACTACTATTCAGGAAGGTCATGAGCAGGTAAGTTTCTGTGTGATCATTTGAGGAACAGAAGATATAATAGCCTAATTTTCATAAATCTATACTACTTTGAATCAGATGTGGCTAAATATTTTTTAACAATTTGAATGGGGAGAAAATGAATGATGTGATGAGTGTGGGAAAATTAAGTAGCAGAAAAATTAAATGTATTGAAAAATCCCAGTGCCGGCGAGGGGCATTACTTGAGAATAATGCTAAGGGTTGTCCTTAGCACATAGACACATGATACTGTTTATTGCCAATTATTAGAAAATAACATTCTTTTTTTTATAAATAATAAAACTTTTTAAAAATTTGAATTCAGATTCAGTTATTGTTTGCTGAACACCTACTGAGACCCATTTGTGCTAAGCATTTTGAAATATATTATCCCATTATGTTATGTTATTTAAATGCATATAATTTTAATGATAACCAAGTAATTTTATGCTAATTTCTGTCCTATGTTTCCCAATATTGTTAGATTATAGATTATTAACTATACATTTAATTTCTTCAGTTGAAAATACTTCCTTTATATTTACTGTAGTGTTATCACAGAAATATCCAAATACTCTGGCTTGTACTTACTTTGAAAATCTTAATCTCTCCACATATACTTTCACCAAGTACCAGAACTCTTTCAGTGTAGTAACTGAACAAGTCTGTGAAGGTAAGTTCAAGTTTAATTCTTTATCAGGTGTCTTATGAAGCAAGTAAGATGCATTTGTCTCTTCAGGGAAAAATGGAGAGACTAGATTAAGACAATTTTATAGAATAATTTATTATGCCCTGAATGGAAAAATTAACCATACATATGATGTGTTCTGTATGTGTATGTATGTGTATACACACATACTTTTTATGAATAATAAGCTATCCAGATCTTAGATGTCTGAATAAAAATGGAAGTAATTACATTACTTTTGACAGGATCCTAGAAGTTTAATTATGAAAAATTGAGGGATTTAATAAAGGGTAAATAAAACTAGAATTTCTTTTACTGAGACACCTGCCTTGCACCAAATTGATTCTGCAAATGAAAACCACCCTGTTGTACATTAAAGAAAGGAACTATCTTTGAGGATAAAGCTGTTCTTCCCACGGTTCTCAGAGAACATGTAGAGTGTAAACAAAGTATTTTGACAGAATTTTTTAAAATTAGATTAGCTAAATTTTGAATTTTAAATAAGGATAAATAATGAATTTTAGTAAAACAATAACTGACCTAGAAATGTTTATAGCAATCAAGTTAAACACATAAAATAAATACAAATAATAAATATCATAAAAACAATGACAGGGTACTATGGAAACAAGAAAATTAAAAAATGAGTTTTAATAGAGTCATCTATGAAGTTGAATATGATAAGAATCACTCAATTACTTAATTCTATGAAATAAGATCATTTAAAAATATGTAACATATTAAACCAAATATGATAATTATATTTATAATGAAAAATTGAATCAGCGATTCAGAAGTCAGGAATGATGAGTGATGAAAATATTGATAATATTTACAAAATGTGAAAACCACATGGCAATAATATTGCAAAATGCATTTCCCTATTAATAAACAAACATATTGACTAGTTGATGCATAGTGAAATAAACATTTTTTTTCTCTTTTTTCTTTTTTAATAAACATGTTTCTTACCTATTTTACTTAAACATTACCTGTTTTTCAAGAGGTCAGATAGCTTGGGGAGTGTGAGGGGAAAGGTGAAGGGGATGGAAAGGAAGATGGAGTTGGAGGAAGGGAGATGGAGGAACCAAAGAGGAGTAATGACACACCATGTGTTTGAAGGACCTACTGAGAATCTCGTGTAATGGTAGGTAGAACAGATACATGGGTCCCATATATAGCAGGGAACTTTGGCCATGTTTCAAATGTGACAGATATACATGAAAAATATACCACATCATATGATTCAGTTAATTATGATATAGTAAGCACAATGTAAAATATTACAAAGAATACTGCTCTATAAATTATTCTTCCTAATATATCCTCTACTTGTACTTGATACCTATAATCTGGAGAGAAAATTTAGGGAGATAAGAAGGATGAAAATGAGTAGAACAAGTTCCTAGAATTAGCCAATTACGCACGTTTGTAAAGCTAACTACAGAATTCCAGTTTAAAAATGGTTAGTAATGAGAACAAAAGTTCTTCAGAGTTCATGGAGGCTTTATAATATTTTAATTGCTTCTTTTATATTGAAGAACAAAGTACAAATCATCAAGGTATTGAGAAACAATGACCTAATGGAGATTAACATGTAAGCATCGAGAAAATCCATTTCATTTTTATTCACACCTGAACTTTGGACACATACTCCTGTTTAATGAATATTGGTGCATTAGGCAGAAAAACATCATCTGTTCAAACACAGTTGGTAGTTTAAGGTTTCATTTTTTTATCAAACATCTTGCAAACCAGTTGATTTCATCAGCATATTCAAATCAATACCCATCACCTGTAAAAGGTCACTCGTAACACTTTGAAATAGAAGACAGAGAAGGTATGATTTTAACCTAAAAAATTATAAAGGAATTGTTTTCTGACAAAATAGCTTTTAATATTTTTATATTAACAATATTTGTCAAATTCTACCAAAAATTTCAAAATTATTTATACACGTATCAATGTCAGAATTTTGTTTTTGATGTAGGTGCCTTTACAAATCAGTAGGGAAGAAAGTGTTATTTTAAAAATGGTCCTGTGACATTTGGCTCACTTTCGAAAATACATTGGAAAAGAGATTCACTTTAGAGCATATATCAAATAAGTGCACATGGATTAAAGTGTCATTTTAAAATGTAGTCGTACAAGTAGAATTCATAGGTAACTATTTAGCCTCATGATGAAAAATTTAAAGAAAAAAATAAAAGGGCTTTTTATTTTGTTTTAATTTTTGTCTTTTTAGGGCTGCACCCGCAGTATATGGAGGTTCCCAGGCTAGGGGTCAAATTGGAACCGTAGCTGCCAGCCCACACCACAGCCACAGCAATGCTGTATCTGAGCCATGTCTGAGACCTACACCACAGCTCACCTCAATGTTGGATCCTTAAGCCACTGAGTGAGGCCAGGGATCAAACCTGTGTCCTCATTGTTACTAATCAGATTCATTCCCACTGAGCCATGGCAGGAATTTCAAAAGGACTTTTTAAAGATAAGACATTCATATTTAGCTATATATATTATATATATATATATATTATATATATATCTCCATAAATACACTAATTTTAAGTACACTATAAATACACTAATTTTAAAATTATCAGTACTGAAGAAATGGCACTCATATAACTTAGAAAGCCTTCTGTACAAATGGAAATGCTGCATAAAATAAAGGTTTTTTAAAAATATATATATATAACTAAGTGAAAGAGAGAAAGAAAGGAAGAAAAATAAAGAAAGGAAGGAAAGAAAGAAAGGGAAATCTCCAGATAATCAGAACAAACATGGATAAATACATTGGTGAACTATACCAGACCTGTGTTGCTGGTACAGTAAAGTAAATGTTTGGCTTCATAGTAGTTGGGACCTTGGGTTTAGTCGCCACACTAAAGTATTCACACAATCAACAGAAGGTATAGCTAGCCAAAGAAATATTGAACCTCAATTTAAAGATGAAAATAAAGACATTGGGCAGGAAAAATCAAGAGTTATCCAATATAAAACTGGATAGAGTGAAAGAGAAATTGGAAATTGGAAGCTGTAACCTGCGGCATGCCAGGGATTGAGCACACACCACAGCAGTGACCCTAGCTGTTCCAGTGACAATGCCAGGTTCTCAACCCACTGAGGCACAAGAGAATTTCAGACTTTTTAAAAGAAATTTGGAGTAGAGGAAAAGTAAAGAAATTGAGTGGTAGTTGGTATAGATAGGGATGTTCATCAAAAAGAAACCTTACAGAGACCGCTCTGGATGGAAGCCTAGGAATCTTTTGGCTGTCCCAGTTCCACTTTCCTTTCCTCCCTACTCTTACCGCAAGGACCCAGCTCCACCCTGTGCATTTGAAGACACCATCGTCTGGGAAACACTTGCCTGCTACATTCAGGAAGCAGTACACGTGACATTGGGAATGGAGGATCTACAGGGTGAGGCAAGTTCTCTCACAAACAACTATCACTCATCAGAATGTAACTCCTGTGAGTATTTACTCTAAAAGGCTTCCCTTGCCACCCATACCACCTACTAGAAGTGAAGTTGGGAAAAAAAAATAATTGTGGTGAAGGGATCTGAAATGTTGGCCTTATCCATGTTGTGGATAACAAGAGATCAAATACATGTCCAGGGGGATTAAAAAGGTTCATCTAGGTCTCACAATGAGGAGGAAATGGCAGACCTGGAATTACCACAAAGGTGTCTGAACTCTAAAATTGGTGTACTTTCTTCCTCAGGATGCAACCAACTTAAAGCACCAAAAAATGTATAAGAATTTGCTTCCCACCAGCTCTACTTTAAAATGAAGACTCATGCTAGGGTATAATTTCCTTCCCTGAGGCTCTATGAAACAGTTTCAAAACATCCTATAAATTTCTATTCAGAAATTCAGCTGTCCAAGAAAGACTATATTTGTTGATTTCTGTAAATACTATCCTTTTAAACTTAAAGACCCATTTCATAAGGCTGGTAGGAAATGTAACTTAAGATATTCTTGGAAATCCTCATCCTCACTCTTTTTCAGGGATCCATAGTCCTTAAATATGTGGTCACACTGGTTACTGTTTAGCGAGCTTTTCTTCCAATCTACATTGCCACTTCAAGCCTTCATTGTTACACTTCCGCCATTATTGAGACATAGAAATCTTTGGTACAGAGTTCTGGGTGTGAATTAAACCTCCTCAGGCACCTGTGTCCATCCTTCCTGAGGTCCCTGAGTCCTGTCAGGGAGTGTTCTGCAAGTCCCCTCTTTAGTACCAACACCGCTCTATTCTCTTAGCCTGAAGAATTTGAAGACTCACCTCTCCTTTTCCTCAAGTGCTTAGATTTTTGCGCACATAATCCAGAGAGCCTTGACATAAAGTCATGGAAGCACTTGAAGAAATGGAAAGAAAAGACTGAGAAAGAAAAAATGGAAAACGTAAGAAAAAAATTAATACTCTTCAAAAAGTATTTCACTCTAAATTCTAAGACTTAAAGGATATTGTGAAGACAAAATATTGTTCAAGTTGATGTTAATTCATTATGAAAATAACTTACGGGAGGTTTGAGATTGGAATCTAGCTATGAAGAATAAGCAGTAATTGAACTGAAAGAAAGGCAATTAGGCTGGTGGAACTCTGAGAAATTTTTTAGAGGGTGTTGGAGGAAATGCAGGAAGCAATGTGGCTTGCTTTCCCTCCTGTCTTCTTGGTCACTCAGGCAATATCTTAATTAAACTACCATTTTCAAATACTGATTCTTTTTTTTTTTTGTCTGCACCTTTGGCATGTGGAAGTTCTAGGCCAGGTACCAAACCTGTATCACAGCATCAACCAAGTCACTGCAGTGACAGTGCTAATCCTTAACCCACTGTGCCACTAGGGAACTCGCAAATATAGATTCTTTTTAAAAACCCAAATGAGGAGTTCCTGCTGTGGCACAGTAGGTTAAGAATCTGACTGCAGTGGCTCTGGTCACTGCAGAGGTGAGGGTTCAATTCCCCAGCCTGGTGTGACCTGTGGTATAGGTCACATTTGCAGCTTGGATTCACTCCCTGGCCCTGGGAACTTACATATGTCATGGGTTTTGCCATTAAAAAGAAAGAGGAACTTTATCTAAGTAAATAAAAATAATAATAATCTTGGATGTGGAGAGGAGCTGGAATTGGTTGAATTATTTTTTAAAAAACTAAAGAGAATATTACCATTATATAATGCTTTAAAAACTCCTCATCTGTACTTCTCTTCAGGACGGCTTTTACATTTTCAAAGTTACACCTTTGAGATAATTAAGAATCTTGTCTCTTTTCATCCACTTTCTGGCCTCATCGATCGAATTTGGAGGAGCTAGATCCTGACATAAGTTTTTTTGTTTTTTGTTTTTGTTTTGTTTTGTTTTGTTTTTTGCTTTTTAGAGCCGCACCTGCGGCATATGAAAGTTTCCAGGCTAGGGGTTGAATTGGAGCTACAGCTGCCCTTCTACACAACAGCCACAGCCACGTCAGATCCAAGCCATGTCCGCAACCTACACCACAGCTCAAGGCAATGCCAGATCTCCAACCCAATGAGTGAGGCCAGGGATTGAACCAGCATCCTCATGGATACTAGCAGGATTTTTCTCCACTGTGCCACAATGGAACTCCCTATCTGTTGGTTTTAAGTGATCATTTGCAATGCTATATTACCCTGTTTACTGAAAACATAGCTTGGAGAAAGAACATCTACACCTTCAATTAATATTTAGTATTAAAATCTAAAAGATTATATTTGAAAATGAAATGAATAATTTCATGGGAATTTAAAAAAAAAATCAAACTTAACCTCTCTGGCTAGAAACAAGTCAGGCTTCTTATGAAGACACAAAATAAATCATAATGCTTTATGAAAGTATAAAGAATGAGATGAATTAATTAAAAACAGAAGTAACCAAAATAGATGTGACAAAAGAGGCAAATCTTTGTAAAACAATGTTGCGTATTTTCTCTTCCAATGAACTTAAACAATTTACAATACATTTTGGGTAACTAGTATGGGAGCTATTAGTTTTGGCTATAGATGAAAAAATCGTTTCAAAAAGTTAATCAGGGACAAAAATCAAATGAGTAAATCATCATAATGCACTGAAAAATTCAATTTCTGACACTAAGTCAGAATCAATACTAGTCCTGACATTGATTTGCATGAAAGCTAATAAATAGCTGTTTATACTATGTTATTGACCACACCTTTTATACTCCCTGATAATTATCTCCACTGACAAGTTTTTGATGATAACCACTCATTATCTCTTTATTAAAATTGTCCCTTTCTGTTATGAATAAGGTGCCCAGATAATTTATCATCCAAATATGGACATCCTTTATAAGCAAAGTGGGTTCTATTAAAAATCATCCCGGGTAACAGGTGTGAACTGTGTCAGCGGTACTACACAGCTCTCCGTGATGCATCTCTGTCATGGCTAAGGAAACACTCCAGCTCATCATGATGATAACTTGTAGATTTACATAGAGCAGAACCCCAAGAGGACATATGGCAGGTATACATTGATTTCGACTTTCGCACTGAATGGTGGGAATACATAATTTGGGCATCCTGCTGGGACGACTTGTGACTGAGAAGTTAAGAACATGGGCAAATAATGCTACAATGAAAATTGTTGGATATAAGTATTAGCTAACATCTATGATTGTGTCCTTAGACTACTAACAAAATGAATTGTTGTTAAAATGAATTATTAAAAAGATAGTAATATTTTAAGAGTTGAGATGAATATTACCAAGTAATGTCCTATAAAGGATTTTTAAATTTACACTGATTAGCTATTTAAGAGTGTGATGGTTCCAACACACCTACTCTTAAAGTATTGAACAATGTATAGAGAGAGATTGAAAAAATATAGTATTTTATAATTGCTTTTTAATTTGATTCTTTTTCATTGCTATAAGGATGTTTACTTATTATTTGTTTGTTTATTGGTCATTTTTTTAGCATTTCAACTACTTTTTTTTTGTCTTTTCATCTTTTTAGGGCCGCACCCGTGGCATATGGAGGTTCCCAGACTAGGGGTTGAATCCGAGCTGTAGCCGCTGGCACAGCAACACCAGATCTGAGCCGCATCTGTGGCCTACACCACAGCTCATAGCAGTGTCAGATCCTTAACCCATTGAGTGAGGCTAGGGATTGAACCCTCATCCTTATGGCTACTAGTCAGAGTCATTTCTGCTGAGCCATGATGGGAACTCCTTGTCTTTTTTTTTTCTTCTTTAGGGATGCCCCTGCAGCATATGAAAGTTTCCAGGCTAGGGGTTGAATTAGAGCTACAGCTGTAGGCCTACCTCACAGCCATGGCAACGTCTGATACGAACTACATCTGTGATCTATACCAGAGTTCCCGGCAACAATGGATCCTTAACCCACTGAGCTAGGCCAGGGATTGAACCTGCATCCTTATGGACACTAGGTTCCATGGATACTTGGATTCTTAGCCCACTAAACCACAACAGGAATGCTTAACTACTTCTTTTTCAATGCCTCAATTTTTGATCTGAAGAGACAAATATGGAAGAATATCAAACTCATTGTTGATATTATAATGTATACAATTTGATCAATCCTCCCTCTCCATTGATAAAATATAACTATTCTGAGGGCTGATATTCAGGAAAGAAATAATAAAAATGTCTGACAGGCACAGTCACGCTAGCATTGCTTAGGAACATTAAAGCCAGAAGGGACTTTTGAAGTTATCTAGCCCTCTGAGCATTCAGCAGATTCCTTAGATGATAAATTTTTAGTTCCAGAAGGTTTTTCATAAGTAGTCTTCTGTGTCCCACAGTTCTTTTTACAAAACGTATCTATAGATGTTAATTGTCATGTCTGTTAATACTCTACTATTTGGGTGCAGCATAAGAGGAAAGAAAGATTAAGAAGAAAAATAGTTGGTTAGGGTGGGGTTGCCGTGAGGGTGAAAGGAAAATTGGTAGTTTGCTGTCAGTTCCTTGCAGTTGGTTGTGATAGTATCAGAAATATTCTCTTACAAGTACTCTAAAAATCAATCAATCTGCCACCTGGGGATACTGATAGAAGCTCACAATATCTGTGTCTGAGTTAAAAGACTGCACTGGTGAATCCTGAGAGGCACGTATATATTCAGAGCACTAGCTGAATGAAGTAATCATGATAACAAAGAGCAGGTGTAAAGAATTCCACCTGTGCAGGGTAGGAATTACAAGTTCTTAGAATGTGATACAAACTCACATACTTCTTCATTTGAATAATTGCTCTTTTAAAGCTTCTATTTTTTGAATTCATTAAAAACATAGTCTTCTTTCTTTCTGCAATGGTATCTTTTACTTTAATCATTCCATTTTCAGAGCATTTTTCCACTTCTGCCCCTAAACAGTTGGTTAAAGAAAAGCCTAATAAAAATTCACTCTATAAGAGAAGTATTGCATTTTATCAAAAGTTTAAGTGTAGCAGCTTTGCAAAAAACAGCAACCTCCCCTTATGACTAAACCATTTTGTCCTTTCAAAAGTTTTGAAAATGTAATAGAGAAAAAATGGTAATAAAGAGATATTAATTCTATTAGCTATTGTGATGGTTACTTTTCTATGTCAGTTTGACTAAGTTGTTGGAGTACCTGGTGATTTAATTAAGTGCCAATCTAGGTGCTGCTGTGAAGGAAATTTATAGACGTGATTAACATCTACAATTTTAGATGTTAGGAAAAGATGACCCTTAATAATGTGATCAATCTAACCGATCAGTTGAAGGCTTTAAGAGCAAAAACTGAGATTTCATAGAAGATATTCTGCCCAAACTCCTGCCTGAGTTTCCAATAGGCCAGATGTTACAGATTTCAAACTTATTGGTCCCCATACCCACAGTAGTCAATTCCTTTACACACACACACACACACACACACATTTTGTAATTCTATGGGCTTTGTTTTTCTATGTAACCCTACCTAATGCAGGTATTAATCATTACTGGTGTTTAAGATTATTAGCTAGATGAATTATTCTTGCAATTTTTTTTCTTTTTAGGGATGCACCTGCAGCATATGGAAGTTCCCAGGCCAGGGCTCCAATGGGAGCTGCAGTGGCTGACCTATGCCACAGCCATGGCAATGCCAGATCTGAGCCACATCTGGGACCTACATCACAATTTGTGGCAATGCAGGATCCTTAACTGACTGAGCAAGGCCAGGGATTGAACCTACATCCTCACAGAGACAACATCAGGTTCTTAGTCCACTGAGCCCCAGCAGGAACTCTATATTCTTACCATATTTAAAAATAAGGCCTTCCTTAATGTAGTAGCCTTATCCAGAACTAGAAGTAAAATGCACAGAAAATATAGTCTATAAGATTATACCAGAATGTTCTGAATTTCAGGATTTAAAAGAGTTTAAAGTAGATTTTAGATTAAAACCACAACTAAAATTGAGTATAAATAAAGCTGAATGTGCTAGTTGTATATATTAAATAAATCATAAATTGTATATTATATTGAAGATAAAAAATTCTCCATGATTTGCCCATAAATGGTTTCAAACTTCATATGGTAACATGGGTAGCGACATATTCCAGGTGATCAGGTATGTGATTATTTTTGCTGCTGTCAATATTCTACACAGTATCACATCTGGAGAACTGCTCATCTTATAGTAGAACAAGGCAATAGATGCATTCATGACAACACAAGCTTAAGCCAAAATACTATTGTGAAAAGGATCTGAAATAATAAAAAAAAAAGTCTACCAATGTCATCATACTGCCTACAATCTGATCTTATAAATATGTGCCTAGAATGAAGCATTGTCTACAGAAATTTTTTTATCCTCTTCCCTAAGGTATGACTCAAGTCATCTACATGGTTACTTGAAACTTTTTTTTTTTTGCAATTTCCTCTCAAATTGCACATAGTGTCAAAGCACTCCTTATGTCAAACTCAAGAAATGTCCTTTTTTTGTGGATACAGGTGTCAGAAATAGAATAAGCATATTTATGAAATATACAGTTGTTGTTTGAGGGAAGAATTGATTAACATTTTCATGCTTCTCCATCTTGTAAAGATTCCATCATACTAAAAATGTAACTAGTAATAAGAAAATTGCAGGGATTCCTGTTGTGGCACAGCAGAAATGAATCGGACTAGTATCCATGAGGATGTGGGTTTGATCCCTGGCCTTGCTCAGTGGGTCAGGGATCCCACATTGCCTTGAGCTGTGGTATAGGTCACAGACATGGCTCAGATCCTGCCTTGCTGTGGCTGTGGCATAGGCCAGTAGCTGCAGCTCTGATTTGACCCCTAGCCTGGGAACTCCATGTGCCATGGGTGTGGCACTGAAAAACAAAACAAAACAAACAAACAAACCAAAAAAGCAAAAGACAGAAAAAAAATTGCTTAAATACTCTTTCATGGTAAGCAAAATAATTTTTTCTATTCCTAATGTGCATATCTACAGAGGTTAACAGGCAGCTTTAGCTGCTAACAGCTTGATTTAAACACCTGAGAAAACACCAAAATCATTTCAAAATATAAAGCTGTTTACTACAATGTCATAAGCTGCTTTTAAGTTTGGTGGGGGTCTATATTTACCTATAATCTCCATAGCAAGTAATGTAGCTAGGTGTTAAAATATGACATACCAAGTCAGTATCCATAATGGCCAGTTATACCAGTACTGATCACAGCTTAGGTAAGCAAATGGGCCAACACTTGAGTCCTTGTATTTCCTAGCACAGGATATTTAGGACTTGGGAAAACCTTACTGGGCTTTCCAAGGTCCCTATTTTTGGTATTTGGCCATCAGGACATTTACTGGACACGTATTGTAGGTTGTCTTGCACTTAAGCAAATCACAGTCATACCTTCCAGTCTTCGACCTCTAGTTAGCTACAATAAGCACTAAGAAATTTTGCCCTATCACCTTATAGCAAATAATCTTCTATTACATAAGAAGGTATTTTCACAAAATTAGAATTTTTACTAAATCTCATTCTACTAGTTTTGGTAACCCATGAATGTTCAAAATGTTGGAATGTCCTACAGAGCTATTTTTCACTGTGATAGTCTACATTGTGAGGTGTCAAGGATTGGCGAGGCAATCTCCAAGTGCAGTTCTACAATTTTAAGTGTAATAGGGAAATTAAACTTTTTTTTTGTCTTTTGTCTTTTTTGTTGTTGTTGTTGTTGTTGCTATTTCTTGGGCCGCTCCCGCGGCATATGGAGGTTCCCAGGCTAGGGGTTGAATCGGAGCTGTAGCCACCGGCCTACGCCAGAGCCACAGCAACGCAGGATCTCTAGCCACCGGCCTACGCCAGAGCCACAGCAACGCAGAATCCGAGCCGCGTCTGCAACCTACACCACAGCTGAAATGATATCGTTAACCCACTGAGCAAGGGCAGGGACCGAACCCACAACCTCATGGTTCCTAGTCGGATTCGTTAACCACTGCGCCACGACGGGAACTCCGGAAATTAAACTTTTTAATTCAGACTAAAACTATTTCTTAAAATAGTTCTTTAGAGACAAAAATGGCACTTTTAGCAAACTTACATAAAGAGATGTTTAAGGAAATGAAAGAAAGCTTCTTCAATGATATGCCAACTTAAATTTTCAACAAATTAGCATCAAATAGAATTAGTCACTTTTTCTGTTGCTCATCAAGCAGATGGTGAACACTGACCACCGCTCAATGATAACGCAACAAGGGACAAGAGTTTGAATTTTCTCCAAAGGAGAATAATGCTTTGAATCAATGCAAAGTATTCTCTATTCAGGTCAAGCAATGTGTCTCCACAGAGACAGGCAATAATGCATGCCTTTGCTACATTTTGGTAGAATGTATAAGCATTACAGTGCATTAAGTATTTTACTATAGAAATCATCTTAGATTTCGTTTACATTGGCAAGCCTATACAAGTTAAAAAAATTCTTCTTGCTTCTTTGTTTCATCCAAGTGGGCTGTGATGCTATTAGAAAATAAGAGATTTGTCCTTCCACCTTCACTGTTAAATTCCCACAGGGTCAGCTCTGATTTGGGTTCTAAAAGCAATAAAAAAAAATTATGGGAGTTCCAGTCGTGGCGCAGTGGTTAACGAATCCAACTAAGAACCATGAGGTTGCGGGTTCGGTCCCTGCCCTTGCTCAGTGGGTTAACGATCTGGCGTTGCCGTGAGCTGTGGTGTAGGTTGCAGACACGGCTCGGATTCTGCGTTGCTGTGGCTCTGGCGTAGGCCGGTGGCTACAGCTCCGATTCGACCCCTAGCCTGGGAACCTCCATATGCTGCCGGAGTGGCTCAAAGAAATAGCAAAAAGACAAAAAAAAAAAATTACGGACTTCTAGGGGCCCACAGAACCTTATTTATTCCCCATCACTGAGCACTAATATATCAGGTAACATAAAAATCTCACATTCATATGCTTCCTTTTGGTTTAAGAAAAGTTTTGAAAAGTGCCAACCATTCAAAGCCTTAACCAGGAGTGTATTAAGTCACTAATTCTACTGATTGTTTTTCAGGAAAAGGTCTTCAAGGGAAAAAATTCTACAACAGGTATTTATGTAATGAGTATAGTCAGTGTTTATACCTAGACTATTTTTAAGTAATTTGAGGTAGCTTCTGGCACCAATCACTTAAATTTAGATGAGTAAAAATGGAGTAACCTAAGAAAACATTTTTAATGTTGATGTCAGAGAATGTTTTGCCTATATGCTCTTCTAGGAGTTTGATGGTGTTTTGTCTTATGTTTAAGTCTTTAAAGCCATTTTGAGTTTATTTTTGTGCATGGTGTGAGGGTGTGTTCCAGATTCATTGATTTACATGTGTCTGTCCAGTTTTCCCAGCACCACCTGCTGAAAAGACTTTTTTCCTATTTTATATTCTTGCCTTCTTTGTTGAAGATTAATTGACCGTAGCTGTCTGGGTTTATTTCTGGGTACTCCATTCTGTTCCATTGGTCTGTATGTCTGTTTTGGTACCAGTACCACACTGTCTTGATTACCTTGGGTTTGTAATAAATATTGTTTGAAGTCTAGGAGAGTTATGCCTCCTACTTGCTTTTGTTCCTCAGAGTTGCTTTGGCAATTTTGGTGGGTCTTTTGTGGTTCCAATAAATTTTTGGATTGCTTGTTCTAGTTCTGTGAAAAATGTCATGGGTAATTGGACAGGGATTGCATTGACTCTGTAAGATTGCTTTGGGTAGCACGGCCATTTTTACAATATTAATGTTTCCAGCCCAGGAGCATGGAATATCTTTCCATTTCTTTGCATCCTCTTTAATTTCCTTGATTAATGTTTTATAATTCTCAGCATATAAGTCTTTCACCTCCTTGGTCAGGTTTATTCCCAGGTATTTAATTTTTTTGGGTGCAATTTAAAAGTTATTGTATTTTTGTATTACCTTTCTAATATTTCATTTTTAGTACACAGAAATGCGACTGATTTCTGAGTGTTAATCTTGTATCTTGCTACTTTGCTGAATTCATTGATCATTTTGAATAGTTTTTCTTCTTTTTGTCTTTTTGCCTTTTTTTCTTTCTTTCTTTCTTTCTTTCTTTTTTTTTTTTTTTTTTGTCTTCTTTGCTATTTCTTGGGCCGCTCCCACGGCATATGGAGGTTCCCAGGCTAGGGGTCTAATCAGAGCTGTAGCTGCTGGCCTGCACC
Source organism: Phacochoerus africanus (assembly GCF_016906955.1). Lineage (NCBI taxonomy): Eukaryota > Metazoa > Chordata > Mammalia > Artiodactyla > Suidae > Phacochoerus > Phacochoerus africanus. The sequence continues at coordinate 248,498,870 of NC_062544.1, read as the reverse complement.
AGAGCCACAGCAATGCCAGATTTAAGCCGTTTCTGCAACCTGCACCACAGCTAATGGCAATGCTCGATCCTCAACCCACTGTGCAAGGCCAGAGATCAAACCCGCAACCTCATGGTTCCTAGTTGGATTCATTAACCACTGAGCCATGACAGGAACTCCTTAAATAGTTTTTGTGTGGAATCCTTAGGGTTTTCTATATATACTACCATGTCATCTGCATAGAGTGACAGTTTTACATCTTCTCTTCCAACCTGGATACATTTTACATCTTTTGTTTGTCTGATGCTGTGGCTAGGACTTCCAATACTATTTTGTTTAAAAGTGGTGAGAGAGGGAATCCTTTCTTTGTTTCAGATTTTAGTGGGAAGGCTTTCAGCTTTTCTCCATTGGGTATTATATTTGCTGTGGGTCTGTCATAAATGACTTTTATTATGTTATGGTATGTTCCCTCTATACCCACTTTGGTAAGTTTTTATCATAACTGGATGTTGGAATTTGTCAAATGCTTTCTCTGCATCTATTGAGAAAATCATGTGGTTTTTGACTTTTCTTTTTTTAATGTGGTATATGACAGAAATAAAAGCAAAAATAAAGCAATGGGACCTAATCAAACTGACAAATTTTGCACAGCAAAGGATACCATGAAAAAACAAAGACAACGTACAGAATGGGAGAAAATAGTTTCAAAAGATCCAACTGACAAGGGCTTAATCTCTAAAATACACAAACGACTTATACAACTCAACAGCAAAAAAGCCAACAACCCAATTGGAAAATGGGAAAAAGACCTGAATAGACATTTCTCCAAAGAAGATATACAGATGGACAACAAACACATGAAAAAATGCTGAACATCATTGGTTATTAGAGAAACTTAAATCAAAACTACTCTGAGGTACCAACTCACACTGGTCAGAATGGCCATCACTAATAAGTCCACAAATAGTAAATGCTTTAGAGGGTGTGGAGAAAAGGGAACCCTCCTGCACTGTTGGTGGGAATGTAAATTGGTACAACCAATATGAAGAACAGGATGGAGGCACCTCAGAAAACTAGATATAGAACTACCATATGTCCCAGCAATCCCACTCTTGGACATGTATGTGGACAAAACTTTCCTTGAAAAAGACACATGCACCCCTATGTTCATTGTGGCACTATTCACAATAGCCAAGACATGGAAACAACCTAAATGTCCATTGACAGATGAATGGATTAAGAAAATGTGGTGTATATATACACAATGGAATATTGTACAGCCATTAAAAATAACAAAATAATGCCATTTGCAGCAACTTGGATGGAATTAGAGACTCTCACATTAAGTGAAGTAAGTCAGAAAGAGAAAGACAAATAGCATATGATATCACTTATATCTGGAATCTAGTATATGATACAAATGAACCATTCCACAGAAAAGAAAATTATGTACTTGGAGAACAGATTTATGGTTGCCAAGGGGGACAGGGAGGGAGTGGGATGGACTGGGAACTGGGGGTTAATGGATGCAAACTATTGCCTTTGGAATGGATTAGCAATGAGATCCTGTTGTATAGCATTGAGAACTATATCCAGTCACTTGTGATGGAACATGATGGAGAATAATGTGAGAAAAAGAATGTACATATGTATGTGTGACTGGGTCACCTTGCTGTACAGTAGAAAATTGACAGAACACTGTAAACCAGTTATAATGGAAAAAATAAAAACCATTTATGGTAAAAATTTTTAAAAAATTAAAAATGGAGTAAGAAAAGGAATATTAAAAACCATGTAGCAGAAGGAAGGCAGAAAGTGGTACCATGGTCTTTTGGTCCAAGGAAGGTATATTTATGACAGCACTAATTGAGGTAGTGAGTATCCCAGGTATTCAATATTTTGGTAGTAGTCTCTGTGAAGCTAGAGAGCAGCGTAAGGCATAGGTTCCAAATGGGGGATGGTTGCCTGAGGGGACTGTGGAAATGCTCAAGAAATCAATATAGGAATACTATTGTATTTGTATAAACTTGTTTACTATACAACTTAACCTTCAAGGCAACTCAGCTTTGCTACTTTTCCTCAATTTACTTTTCTGTCCCAGGAAAAAGCAGTTAACTGTTATTCAAAAGATGTTGGAGAAATGGGGTGAATGAAGGTTAATACATGTACTAAAACTTTTGGTTCTTTCATCTCTTAACAAAAAATTGCATTAAGACTTTCAGGGGTAGAGATCTGTCTCCTTTCCTCCCTCTACAAATACTCTAGCATTAAATTGCAAGCTTTTGTGCAAGCTGATGCTACTACTTCCATTCTGATTGTTTAAAAATTTTATTTTAAAAGCAATTTTCAAAGTCATTCATTATTTAAGTGGTTCCCATGAACACAGGAGGTTATAAAAAGAAAACTGGAGAGAAAGAGAGAGGCTAATATTATGAAATATGGCATGAAGTGATTGCTCAGCAGTTGACTTGGGAAATGGAGTGGAAGTTTGATTGAAGACATGCTTGCCATTGATGAGCAAGCATCACATAAACTGTATTCTGAATATTCTGTTTGGGAAAGCTGAGAAGGATAGAGAAATTTTATAAAAATTTCAAACAAAACCAAAACAGAGTAAAAATTTTAGTAGCTAAAGTTGTAAATTCTTTATTAGAAAACTTAGAAAGTTTTACCATTATAAAAGACTTCATTAAAAGTCTGAGATGGACAAATAACTGCATTTAAAACTGAATATTTAAAAAAATAAAATCAAATTAGTTGAAACAACTTTATGTACCTTGAATAGTGTTCAAGATTATTTAATTTTTTAGCTCCTCCTAAGGCATTTTTATACTATATGTTAAATGTAGATTATTTTTGTTCATGATACTGATATTTGCTTCAAGTGTACCCGCAGGTGGCACTACCACACATCGAGAGCTGGGAAAAGAAAAGGAATTGTTAAAATTTATGCAGAGCTATTGTCTATTGTCAGGAAAATAAACTTTTCTCAAAACAAGTCTAATATTATTTTTTAAATAATAACTGTAAATAAAAGATCAAAGCTTAATTTTGACTTACTAATCTTTTTATGAATTTTTATTTAGATGATTGTCCATATATAATATTTTTCACAGAAAATATAGAGTCACACCAAAGAGTAGCACAAAGAATCCACACTGAATGCACTTCTAGGACAAAGGAGATAAAGGAAGAAAGCTGTGTGGTGTTCCCAGAATAACCCTTAAAGTGGCATCTGTTTAAGAAATTCCCAAATTTTTTTTTAATAAAAAGTATACTCCATGATTAAAACATTTAAAATGAACACTGAATCATGAGTAAATGTTAGTTGTTTATTTCAATTCTCAAGAAAAATGTAACGTCATTTATTTTATTATTTTATCTAAACAATCTTACCACTAAAACCATAGATTCATAAGGGAATATAATTTTAAAACAAAGAAAAAAGTTATGATGTACTACAAAGTATTTTCAAAATTTGTAATACCAAGTCTGCATATTTGTTTGCTTGCATAAAGTCTGCTGAATATCAGGGACTATGTGAGAAAAATAAACTCTACTGAGAGCATGGGTTAATTTATATATTGTAGTCCTAAGTACGAATAAAATCAGATGTATGTTTTTTGGTTTAATGTATCTTGGTCAACACTCTAGAACAACACACTAGAAAAACTCTCCAAACTTGGGCAGAGGAATATAGCCTACCACTTGTTTTGGTAAATATAGTATTATGGGAAAACAGCTCTGCTCATTTCTTTGTGTAGTGTTTATGGATGTTCTCACACTGTAACAGCTGAGCTGAGAAGTTGCAACAGATATAATATAGTTTGTAAAAATCTAAAATATTTATTATCTGGCCCTTTATAAAAGCAATCTACCAACCTAGCTCTAAAATACACATTTTATTTATTTTTCCCTTTGAATTACATGAAGAACTTACATACCTCCTGCTGTGGCCCAGAGGTAATGAACCTGACCAGTATCTATGAGGACATGGATTCATTCAATTCCTGGCCTCACTCAGCAGGTTAAGGATTGGTCATTGCTGTAAGCTGTGGTGGAGGTTGCAACCATGTTGCTGTGGCTGTGGCATAGGCCAGCAGCTGAGCTCCAATTCGACCCCTAGCCTGGGAACATCCATATGCCACAGGTGTGGCCCTAAAAAGACAAAAAATTTAAAAAATTTAAAAAATTAAAAACAAAGCAAGCAAGCAAGAAAAAGGAAATAACATAAATAACAGTAAAATGATAATGTATGTATTTGTATATTTGTGATTTCTCCCTATCAATTGTCATACAAATAACTGAAGGAAACCTCAAAATTCATTAATGAGCAATGGATTCCTCTGACTTATAATAATCATCAACGGATATCATATGAGGCCTAGAGGATACAAACATTTATAAGACTCAGTTCCTATCCAAGAGCTTATAATCTTTTGGAAGAGATATACTTATAAAAGATAATTAATAATACAAACCAACATTAGCTAAATTTCAAAGAGAAGGCAGAGTCAATAAGTGCTCTAAGAATTCAGGGAAATGATTAATGTAAGTAAATTTATTTATTTTGCTTTTTAGGGCCGCACCCGTGGCATACAGAAGTTCCCAGGCTAGGGGTTGGTATTGGAGCTACAGCTGCCGGCCTTCACCACAGCCACAGCAATGCCAGATCTGAGCCGCGTCTGTGACCTACACCACAGCTCATGGCAATGCCAGATCCTCAACCCACTGTGCAAGGCAGGGATTGAACCCTCATCCTCATGGATCCTAGTCAGGTTCTTTAACCACTGAGCCATGACAGGAACTCCAAGGTAAGTAAATTTAGAGGCTTTATTATGAATAACAATTTTAACTAGTAGGATTCACAAATTTGGCAAGATAAGTTTTATCATGAGATTGCAGAAATTCAGTCACATCTTCAGGCTACACTTTCTAACATTTGTTCTCTTGTTATTTCTACCACATCTGCAGTTACTTCCTCCATTGAAATCTTGAGCCCCTCCCTGGTTTGATCTTCTATCCAGACCACTAAAATTTTCTCCATATCAGCAATAAGGTTCTTTTTTGCTTTCTTATCATTTGTATGATCAGTGGAGTCACATTTTTAATCTCCTTCAAGAACCTTTTCTTTGCATTCATAACTTAGTTAACCATTTGGCACAAGAGGCCTAGCTTTTGGTCCATCTTGGCTTTCAACATGCCTTCCTCACTAAGCCTAGTATTTCTAGCTTTTGATTGAAAGTGAGACACATGTGACTCCGCCTTTCACTTGAACACTTGTGGGCCATTGTACAGTTACTAATTGCCCTAATTTCCATATTGTTGTATCTCAGGGAATAGAGGCCAGAGGAGAGGGAGAGAGATGGGGAAAGGGCCAATCAGTGGAACATTCAGAACACACATGTTTACTCATTAAGTTTACTGTCTTATAAGGCCAGTGTAGTTCATGGCACTTAAAAACAATTCCAATAGTAACATCAAAGGTCACTGATCACAGATCACCATACCAAATATAATCATAATGATAAAGTTTGAAATAATAGGGGAATTACCAAAATGTGATATAAAATATGAAGTGAGCAAATGCTATTGGAAAAAAGGTACCAATGTACTTGATTAAAATAGGGTTGCCACAAATCTTCAATTTGGAAAAAAAAAAAAACTCAGTATCTGCAAAGAATTATGAAGTGAAGTGCAAAGCAAGGAATGCCTGTACCTAGGCATAACCATATTTTATCAGAGCATATTGAAAGAGACAATTCAAGAGAATAGGGAGAACAGTGGTATGTATTTTATTTTCAACTGAATTACTGTGCTTTAATGTCAAGGGCCGCAATCATTATAAACATTCAAGAGGTTGGTAAAATGAATAATGAATTATTATCAGAGTGAAATTTATGGCATTTCAATTTTTTTAAATGCTGACTTATATTACTTTTAGTTTGCAACATTGGGAATTCCCCAGGTGGGAACTGGTCCCTGTACATGGAGGGCAAGGAGAGACAGAAGAAAGAGATGAGTCACTCCAGATTGGTAGGTGGCAGGTGTCTAAGCAAGGGAAAAGAAGAGGTATGTCTTGGTGGGGTGGTGGGTGAAAGACAGTAGATCTTGCCACCTGCCTTTCAGAATGTATTATGTAAAAGTTAAAATAGAGGTCTTAGAACTGAGTTCAGTCACATAAACCATTCAGAAGGTCTCAACAGCACATTACTCTTTCATGGATATGTCCTTAAAGCAACTCCTAGTGCTGGAATGGTGGGCAGAATTTACATTCCAAGGAGTCGGAAGGGGGTGAAATGTCAAGATTAAGTTTGAGGTTCAAAAGGCAATCATATCTTCCTGATGTACTTCCCCAACAGTTACAAACTCAGAGGAAAAGAAACACATTAAAAGCAATTTAGGAGTTCCTGTCATGGCACAGCAGAAACAAATCCAAATAGGAACCATGAGGTTGTGGGTTCGATCCCTGGCCTCGCTAAGTGCGTTAAGGATCTGGCATTGCCATGAGCTGTGGTGTAGTTTGCAGACGAAGCTCGGATCTGGTGTTACTGTGGCTGTGGCGTGGGCCAGCAGCAACAGCTCCAATTAGACCCCTAGCCTGGGAACCTCCATATGCCACAGGTGCAGCCCTGAAAAGACAAAAAAAATGAATAAAATAATAAGAGCATTGTAAATGTTGCCTCAGTATGGTAGAGTGGAAGTGCCAGGCAGTTTTGAGTGCTTATGCTTTGCTTATTTTAGAATAAGTTTCTAGGATTTCCTTAGGTGAAATTAAATTAAGAAAATACCTCTTGGAGTTCCTGCTATGGTGCAATGGCATCAGCGGTGTCTCTTCAGTGTCAGGAGTTTGATCCTGGGCCTGGTACAGTGAGTTAAAGGATCTGGCGTTGCTTTAGTCTGCTGCTTGGATCTGACCCCTGGCCTGGGAACTCCGTATGCTGTGGGAAGCAAGAAAAAAAAATACTTTTTTTTTTAAAAGCTCTAATATAGTTTTAGAGTGGGAATATAGTTAAAAACATGAACAATATGACTTTGGGGAATATAGGAATTATAAAATTAAATAGGATATTAGAAGAAAGACATTTTAATTAAGTACAATAACATGTCAATTATATGGAACTAAAATAGGATGTGTTCAACAAAAAAAATATTTTCGTGTGTGTGAAATCAGGGACAATTCTTTTTATTTTAAAATGTTCTGTTTGTTTTTAAATTTTATGGCCATACCTGCAGCATATGGAAGTTCTCGGGCCAGGGACTGAATCCAAAACACAGCTGTAACCTATACCGCAGCTGATGCAAAACCAGATCCTTTAACCCACTGCACCAGGTTGGGGATTGAACCCATAACTCTGCAGCAACCTGAGCTGATATAATCAGGTTTTTAACCCACTGCACTATGGTGGGAACTCCTGGTGTTAAAATGTTTTAAAAACATTTTGATTTGTTAAAGAACTAAATTCTTGGGAGTTCCCACTGTGGCACAGCAGGTTAAGGATATAGCATTGCCACAGCTGAGGTGTAGGTTGCAGCTGAGGTGTAGCTTGCAGCTGCAGCTCAGATTATATCCAAAATTCTTAAAAATTATGCACTGTTTTCTAGATGATTCAAGATCACTCTTACGAACATCAGTTATCTTCACCTCATGAAGCATTAGTAGTCATATATGCCACTCCAATTTTGCACACAGATTTGGTCATGCTATGGGATAGAGAGGAATATGGCTTCTTATTCTTTACTTCTATTTGCTGCATGTATGACCTTCCAATGACCTTGAATCTTTGAAAAACTGTGCCCTGTCCCATGCATGTTAGGTTTGATCAAGTGACTTGTTTTAGCAAGTACAATATGAGTAGGTCTTATAAGGTCTTAACAAATATTGTACATTTCTACTTGCTTTCTTTATTCTTAGCTCTCAAAAGAAGCATATGCCTTGAATATCTGCCAGTCCCAGAATGATACCTGCAGAGAACACCAGGAGCCAGTCCACAGCCCAGAGCTCAACTCGACTGACCCACAGCCTGAAGCAGAGCTGCTCTAGCTTCCCCATAGATCCATGGGCAAGAAGAACAAAGATTCCTGTAATATTTATTACCTATTACATATAATATGTAATCTTGTCGCTGTTCCTGTAAGCCACTGAATTTCAGCCAGAGCTCTCTAATACACAACGATATTCTTCATAAACCAAAAACTTTATTTTTGGTGACTTTGGCTTATATTAATCTATAAGTCATGAAAAAATCATGAAGCATCCAACTGAAATTTGATGGTGGTAAAAGTCACTAAGATTTTTTACATGAATAATGCAGAATGGAGTTGTTATTGGAGAAATTCCTGAGTATTTTTCTTGATGAAGGATTAGCCCTATTGCGTTAGTCTTCTCAGACTGCTGTATGAAAATATCATTGACTGGGTGGATTAAACAACAGACATTTATTTATCATAGTTCTGGGGGCTTGGAGGTCCAAGATCAAGGTGCCAACAGATCTGGTTCCTGGTGATAGCTCTTTTCCTGGCTCGAAGACCAATGCCTTTTCTTTGTGTCCTTGCATAAGAGAGAGAGAACAAGATTGGGTCTTTTTTTTTTTTTTTTCCCCTTCTTATAAAGACACAAATCCTATCATATATTCCCACCTTCATGATCTCATCTAAACCTGATTACCTTTCAAAGACCCTACCTCCAAATGCCATCATATTGGGAGTTAGGACTTCAACAAGTGAATTCTGGGGGAACACAAATAATCAGTCAATAACACCTATATCTTGATTAGATGGTTCCAGGAGGAATCCACTATTGCTAACAAATTCTGCTACTAATGTGACAAGATTTGGAATTCCTTTAAAGAAGCACAATAATGCCTTTTATTTCATAATTAGAAATAAAGTTTATGAGTTCCCTAGTAGTATAGTGGGTTAAGGATCTGACATTGTCACTGTTATGGCTAAGGTAACTGCTGTGGCACAGGTTTGATTCCTGGCCTGGGAACTTCTGCATGCTGTGAGCATGGCAAAAAATGAATAAAGTTTAAACTGAATACACTTACAGAAAAAAAAATCCATTTTTTGGTAGATTGTTTATGAAAATGAGCAGCAGAAGTACCTTCATCCTTGTACATGTATGCTGTTCCTCTCATGTATTAAAAGAGTTAATATCCCCTTTTTTTTTTTTTGTCTTTTGTCTTTGTTGTTGCTATTTCTTGGGCCGCTCCCGCGGCATATGGAGGTTCCCAGGCTAGGGGTTGAGTCGGAGCTGTAGCCACCGGCCTATGCCAGAGCCACAGCAACGCAGGATCCGAGCCGCATCTGCCACCTACACCACAGCTCACGGCAACGCCGGATCATTAACCCACTGAGCAAGGGCAGGGACCGAACCCGCAACCTCATTCATGGTTCCTAGTCGGATTCGTTAACCACTGTGCCACGACGGGAACTCCAATATCCCCTTTTTTAATCTGTGTTACCACGTGATTTGCTTCGACCCAAAGAAACTGGCAAAAGTAACCCTACATCTGTTCTGGAACGAGGGCATAAGAGAACTGACATGTTCCACTCTTGCTATTTGGAGAGCTGTTATAGGTTGAATCTTGCTGGGAAAAGGCTAGTCAACTTCAAGTAGTTTCACCTACCCCAGCTGAGGTGCCAGACATACAACTGAAGCCATTTTAAATATCCAGCTGCAGCCCACCTCTCAACGGAAAGAAGTTATACCAGCTACCTCACTGACACTACCTAGACCTGAAGCACCAATCAGGTGAACCTAGTCATCCAAAAAATCATGAAGCCAATACACCATTTTGGTTCTATGCCACTAAGTTGTGCAAAACGATTGAAATATTTATTTTAAGAAGAGTGTCAGAACATTTGAGAATTTGAATTGGAAAGAGCATAAGGGAGGCCGGGAAAGGGCCCAGGAGTCTGAGCTTTGAGTATCTGAAGCAGAATTTTACTTTCTTCCTAGTTTGTTTTGGTATTGTGTGGAAGTTTCCTGAGAAGAGAGACAAGTTGATCCCCATGAGCCTTTGAGTTTCTGAGACCTGTATTATACAATCCAAATGTTTCCAACCCTTGTGTTCTCTGTAAGAGTGTATTTAGTGTAATATTTAAATTGCCAAGTCATAGGAAAACCACAAAAGAGAATTCTGACTTTCTTTGATGTGACCATCATTCCACATGAAATGGCTGCAGATGAACATCTGACTGAACATTAGTAGGAAATACTTTGTGCTGGAAGGGCCTCAATTTTCCAAAGCTCTCATCTTTATACATACTTTTAATGAAGAATAACTTGTCCTATAAGTGAAGACAAAAGCATCTACAGATTGATAAGTGAATTTCAACATAGAGCTTGGCAGGACTGTGAGCTTATTCACACTAAGATTCTGAAAATGTATGCATCAACGATTCTTATTTTTGGCCACTAGGGCTATACTTTTGTGAGTTAATCAACAGAAAGAAGCACATGAAAAAGAGTAAATGAAACAATACTTCAAAAAGGATATGTCAGATAACTATAGTTGGCATTCCTTTACATTTAATTTTTGAGAAAAAAAGGTATGCTTCTAGCTTACTAATGACCAAGTCAAATAACATTTTCTCATAGCATATAGGAAGCTTGGGAATTTCCAGTGTTTAAGTTCTAAATTTGTTGCTTATCATGTCTCAGAGAAATTAAAATTTGAAATATAAAAGGTCTCTTTTGCCTTCCTTTGGCTGCAAACAGTCAGAGTTGAAATAGTCTATATATTCTCCATAAAAACAGAAATTGATGGAGGAAAAAATGTCTTTTACTTAGTTGAGAATTTTTATAATGCATAAAAAGATTTGGTAAGGATATTAAAAATGGCAATTATAGAGCAAGCAGTCATTTAAAAATTGAAAGGAATGTTTTATACATTTAAAATACTCAGCCATGATTTATTTCACCATGATAACACTGAAAAAGAGGGTGCTAATGCAGTGCTGTTAACAGAGTGATTTAATCATATTTTATAGTGTGAGCAATGGAAGCTGATAGAGACTTTTAGAAGATGAAGTGATTATACTTGCTTTAGAAAGAACATTCTGGAAACAGTGTAGAAAATGGGTTAGAGACAAGTCCAGGTAGTAGGAGGCCTTTTGAAGTGGTCCAAGCTAGAAATTGAAGGTGATTTCAGCTTAGGCTGAAGTGATAGACAGAAGGAGACAGAAAACTTTTGTCCAAGATCCTTTTTCTGCACTAGCTTAGCTCTTTGCTTTCTTTTTTATTTATCATTATTATAGTTTATTTACAGTATTGTATCAATTTATGCTGTGACCCAGTCATTCATAAACACACACACACATATATACACACTCACACACACATTCCTTTTCTTATATTATCTTCCATAATGTTCTGTCCCAAGGGATTGGATATAGTTCCCTGTGCTGTACAGTAGGACTTTATTGTTTTATACATTCTAAATGTAATAGTTTGAATCTACTAACCCCAAACCCCTCATCCATCCTACTCTCTTCACACTCCTTCTTAGCAACCACAACTCTGTTCTACATGTTAACTGGCAGACATAGTGAACAGAATTGTGAACAGAAACTTGTGCCATATTTTAGCTTCCACATATAAATGATATCATACAGTATTTGTCTTTCTTTTTCTGAATTACTTCATTTAGTATGAGAATCTCTAGTTGCATCCATGTTGCTGCAAATGGCATTATTTTGTTCTTTTTTGTGGCTGAGTAGTATTCCATTGTAAATATGTACCACATCTTCTTATCCATTCATCTGTTGATGGACATTTAGGTTGTTTCCATGTCATGGCTATTGTGAATAGTGCTGCAGTGGACATCAAAACAGTATTGCACTGGCACAAAAATGGAAAAAAAGATCAATGGAGCAGGATAAAAGGCCCAGAAATAAACCCAAGCACTTATGGTCAACCAATGTATGATGAAGGGGGCAAGAACATACAGTGTAGGAAAGACAGAATTCCAGTACTATTGTATTAGTAGCCAAACAAAGATCTCAGGTTGTTTGTATGCACATTAAAGTATGTGAAGCACTGGCCTAATGCACTTTAGATCCTCAATAAATGTTGGATGGCAGCATGAATTTAGAATAGATAGGAAATGGTTATTAGACTGAGTTAGAGGGCAGTTGAGTTCTGGGTTTCTGAATTAGGCAGTTAGGAAGGTGGTGAAGTCTCTCAATGAGATAGGAAACAGCAGGCAGAAGCAAACATATGGGTGGAAAGATGAAAGTTCAACTTTGAATATTTGGAATTTGATCCTCTTAAGAATAACCAGTAGGTAAGTGAATACAGAAACCTAAATTCAAAAGGGAGATCCAGATTAGATATACAGATTCTTTTATGGGCGTGGAGTGGGATAATTCAGAGATACTTACGCTTTGCAAGTCTCCCAATTATATCTTGGTCAGATGGAAATAAACAGGAGTGCTTAAAAAACTTCTGTTTAAATATTGAACTAACAGCAAAAGTGGTTTCAGCTATGATTCCCATAGAATTAACTTCACCCAAGTTGGATGCACTTCATGATTTGGAAGAAAAGGAAACTTCCTACTACTCCTCACCAAATATGTTGAATCATTGTAATCTACTGCTTACATAATTAGTCAATATTGACTAACACTAATTAAATTTTGTGGTCATCATTAACTTTTTGATGCTAAGATTTAGAGAAATGAAGATGCTTAGGGTTATTCTGAAATTCATGCCTTAGCTATGTATGTATTATGTTCTTGGGGAGTAGTCAGAATAAATATGTAGGGGGCTATTCTTTCAGGTTCACTGAAGCATTTGACTTAATTGATTACACTTGGCTTTTACAGATAATGAGTGCTCCCTGGTTGTGAATTGCTCAGACTATTCTCAACGGATGATGATATAATTGAACAATAATTTTTGTTTCAAATGAGAACTGCGCACAATGGGATGCTTCCACTTGCTTGTTGACAAAATAATTTAGGAAAATTATAGAATATCATTATCAAAAAAGTGGCTGATGTAATAGAGGATGCTAGTGGTCAGTGTGTAGTCAGTTTTTATTTTCACTATTAAATCAGCAGACTCTAAAAAGACAATGTCAACTATAATGAAGCCAAACTGGTATGTTTATTGGTCTCTGTGCATATCTTAAGGAATTCCATTTGCTGCTGTGAATCAGTGAACTTTTTTTTTTTTTCTAAATTTGCTTCAGGATTTCACTTCTGTGAATTTCTCCTAAGGAAATATCCAAATACAGGGAAAAATTCATTACTTCAGAACACGATGAGTGATTAATGAGCCCCCTCCCCACTTTTTTTTAAAAAAAACTTAATTACATTTGATTTACAGTGTTCTGGCAATTTCTGCTGTACAGCAAAGTGACAAGTGATTATAGATACAGGTCCCTGTGAGTCCTTCCTCATTCTATTCTATTCTATATACATGGTTCTGTTCTATTCTAGTCTAGTCTAGTCTAGTCTAGTCCTATTCTATTCTATTCTATTCTATTCTATTCTATTCTATTCTATTCTATTCCATTCTATATACATGGTTCTTAAAAAGAGTTTCTCTTAAATCATAAGCCACGTTCATCTCCTACTCATAACACATCAGTGACATTTAATTTCATTCAGAATAAAAGTCAAAATCCTTTTAGTAACTTGTATAGCCTTGCACCATGTCCATACCTCCCCCTCCTCATCTCTCTTCCTCCTTTTCCTTGTTAGTCTTGAACATCCAGGCAGGCTGCCAGGCAGGCCAGTTCTTTGCAGGGATCTTGCTCCCAGTATCCACGACACTGAACCTTTGCCTGTGGGTTTTGCACAAAGAGGAAGGGTCATCACCTGTTTTTACTCAAATTTCATCTTTTCAATCTCACTTCCCTGATCATTTCCTTTAAAACTATACTCTCTACACATTTTCTATAGATCTTTTCTGCTTTCCTTTTTTCCATAGCACTTCTGTCTTCTAAATGCTATAATTTATTGTTATTTTAATTATAGTCTGTCATCCTTCAACTTCAACTCTGTTCTCCAAGAACACAAATTCCAAGAGGGGAGGGATATAATTTATGGCTGAACTGCTAGAACATAGAATATTGCCCAGAACACAGTAGGCCCTCAGTAAAAAATTTTTGAAATAATGAAAAATAAGCAAGTGACTAAAACTTTTTCTTATCTCTCAGGTGTGTCTCTCATAATTAACATTGAGATTATTCTTAATAAAATCTGTCTTCTTTTGTTATATTTATTTTATTTGTATTTATGGCCATTGATATTATATTTGGTATTATCTCTATGATTTTGGTGTGTCTGAAAATGCTGCTCTATGTGTCACTTGCTTTTCTCCTTTTGTGCTTTCTATTGGATTACTGAAATTTCCTTATGCTCAGTTTCCCCCTCTACTGACTTGGAAATTACATATATCAGCCTTAGAATCATAGCCACTCTGTTCACAGCTTTATTTGTTAGTCTAAGGAGGATACTGGACTTTATATAGCTAAAGAAAGTAACTTTAAGCTTGTTCACTTACTACATTCTCCTTTGTTAATCGGTACAGATCAGAGATTCTAAAACTGAAATTTTAAGTGCAGTTTTTAAAACTAAGAACAAATTAGACCCAAGTATATCTCAGCATAAATGGGAACTTTGAAAGCAAATTTCTTTTATATATATATAGAGAGAGAGAGAGAGAGAGAGAGATGACTACCTTAGGGCAATCTGACTGTACAATATAATCACTTCAGGAACTTTTAAACACTGATGGCTGGGCCCCATTCCCAACCAATTAAATCAGAAGTTTTGGGGGAGAGAGGTCCCAACAATTGTCTCATATGAGTCCAACGTGTAGTCAGAGCTGCGTGTCGCTACCCTAAATCATTGACATGCCAGAAATGGCAACAGCTAGTGTCTTACATCCCAAATATCCTCATACTATTCTTAGTTTCTAATTTCCTGCATCTCAAATTTAATTTCACAGCACTTTTTCCCACAGTCCCTTCATGCTATTTGAAATTCTTTCTCATTAGAAATTATTTTGGATTAATAAATGTTTTATATTATAACAAAAATATCAACTATGCTATACAGATCTAAGTTGTGATGTGTTGTTAGGTGTTTAAACACTGATTTTCTGGGGGGAAAAAAGCCTAATTTGTAGCATTTGCCAATTTTCTTGGTATAAATACTCTCACCATGATCAATTCCAAGCTAAATTACTGTCACTAAATATGGACCTGGAGAGAAAAATGCATGCTCAACTTTTCATGAGCCTATCAGCCTCCTCCAGACACCATTTAGTAGAAGGCCCTCATTCTTTGCAAAATTAGATCTACCACAGCATCTTATAAATGAAGAATCCAAGATGCAGAGGGTTTGAGTGACTTGTTCTAAATCAGACGATTACTTAATAAAACAATATCTTTAATTAAATTGAAGCAGCATGTGAGATAAAACTCTGTATGTGTAAACACACACACATTAATAAATAAAAAGGCCAATTACCTTAATATTCTTTACTGACTTCTCTTTCTGTTAATTTGTGATGTCTCTTCATTACTTATTAAATGTTACATATAATTAGGTGTCTTCCTGGATTATCTACTATGCTCCATTTTCTCTGTCTGCCCTACTGTGGACTAAAATTTTTATTAATATATGCTATGAAATTCTATATTCCTCTTTTGAAAATATAACTTTGTTATTTTATATGTTCTTTCCTGATTTCTTTAAAACATCAAAAAATTCCTAAAGAAATTATGAGTAATTCTGTCTGATGGTAACCAATTACATTTATAATTAAAGAAAAAATATTATTAAATTAAAAATTTCTATCAGAATTTTAATGCATTTATTATTTTGTTGACATTATGAATGGGACTTCTTTCTTCATATGCAGGAAAGCTGATGATTTGTATAGCAAAATTATTTTATTACTTCTATTTTTCATCCAATTATATTTTCTGGGTATAAAAGCATGTGACTATAATAAACTATGCCACATATGTGCCCCAACACACAATTTGATCCTCATTATCCACAGATTCTGTGTTTTTGAATTCATTTACTTGCTAACACTTATTTGTAACCCCCAAATCAATTGTCCTGGTACTTTCATGGTCAAGTAAGATTATTTGTGAACATATGCAGAATAGCAGAAATTTGATTCACCCTACCAGACACAGTCCCAGGTGAGAGCAAACAAGGCGACACCATACCTTCTTATTTCAGCTCTTATACTATAAGACACTATACCTTCTTATTTCAGCTCTTATAATATAATATGCCTATAGACAAGGGCATAAACAAGTGCCTTTTTCACAGTTTATTTCATTAAAATATACAGGCACCCCAGTGTTCACTGAAGCACTATTTACAATAGCCAAGGAAGCAACCTAAATGGCCATCAACAGATGAATGGACAAAGAATTGTGGTGTGTATGAAGGTATTTGTGTGTGTGTGTGTAATGGACTATTACTCAGCTATGAAAAAATGAAATATGCCATTTGCAGTGACAAGGATGGTCCTAGAGATTATCATACTAAGTGAAGTCAGACAGAAAGAGAAAAACAAATTATCATACAATATCATTCATTTGTGGAATCTAAAAAAGGATACAAATGAACTTATTTACAAAACAGAAATAGACTCAGAGACATAGAAACATATTTATAGTTACCAAAGGGGAGGGAGGGAGGGAGGGAAAGGGATAAACTAGGGGATTGAGGTTAAAATATATACACTACTATATATAAAATAGATAACAAACAAGGACCTACTGTATAGTAAAGGGAACTATACCCAGGTCTTGTAATAACCTATAAAGGAAAATAATGTAAATATATATATGAATCACATTACTTTACACCTGAAAGTAACACAATATTGTGGATCAACTATATTTTGACAAGAATTTTTAGAAAATGGGTCCCACGTATAGAGTTGAAGTGCTACCTAGTGTTTCTAAGTACAGGAAGACTCTGACCTGTCTTAAGGAGGAGAAAATATTTGCATTTGATAAGCTTCCATCAGGCATGAGTTATCATGCTATTGGTCTTGAGTCCAGTGTTAATGAATCCACAGTATAATATATCCAGGGAAAAGAAGGAAAAAAAATGCAATGATTTGTATACAAGGCTGTTCCAGAAAGTGCTGAAGTTACATCTATAGTCCTTATTGAAGTTGTGGAATAATAGAAAACATATAAATTTGTGAATTCATGAAATGGCAACCGATTTAAAGGAAAAAAAGAGTCCTGCAAGTACTACATGATTTAACTTACACTTGCAACCTTTAAAGGGCACAAACTTGCAGAAAGTAGTAAATAAGCCCTAGAGATCTTTCTTCCTTTTGTTTTGTTTTGTTTTGTTTTGTTTTGTTTTAAGGGCTGCTCCTGTGACATATGGAGGTTCCCAGGCTAGGGGTCAAAGCAGAGCTACATCTGCGGGCCTACACCACAGCCACAGCAACACTGGATCATTAACCCACGGAGCAAAGGCCAGGGATCGAACCCACATCCTCATGGATATTTGTCAGGATCGTTAGCCACTGAGCCACGATGGGAATTCCAGCCCTAGAGATCTAATGCACGCTATAGTGAATAAAGACCGCAATATTGTATTATAATTATCAAAACTGCTGAGAATAAAACTTGATCACAACCACTAAAAGAAAGGATCAGTATGTAACTTGAGAAAGGCTATTGCTACAATGGAAATCATATTAGAACATACAAATGCATGAAATTAACATGCTGTACACCCCAAGTTTGCACAATGTTATATGTCACATATATTTTAATTTTAAAAAAGTTTTTTGAAAAATGTGTCTTGGAATCACTGTTGTGTGTTGAAAGCCAAAGTTTATAATTATGTATGCAGAATCAGGAAAATGTTAAAGCTTTCACAGCAACTGTTTTGTTACAGAGGAATGCTGCATATAATTATTTGTAAGAAATACACATATCAAATAATGTGTCTTTAAAATAAAAACACATAAAACAATGTTATATACTGTTTGGTTGATGAAAATATTGTGACCAGAGGCTTATAGAATGTAACATTGTATATTCCCCAGGAGAAAAAGCCCAGTAGTCACCAATTCAGCATTTGTAAAGATTTTATAGAACATAATGATTATTATGTATATTTGTGTGTTTGTGCATGTGTGTATTAAAGGAAGGAAACACAACCTAGAGTTCCATAACCATTATACAAATAGGAGACAATTTTTTTTGGTATTTACTTCAACATTCATTTTAAAGAGTTTAGGTAGATGATTTTTTAGTGTGCTTTGTATGCAATATGCATTGTGTGTGTGTGTGCATGTAGCTATATATTACACACACCTGGATTTTCTTCCAAAATTTTAATCATTGTCCATATATTATTTTGAGATGTTTCTCAGCACCACTTTTAGTGTCTAATTATTAAATTATATTATGGATAAATATGTTTATGTAACCATTTCCCTTATATTAAAGAGATTTTTTCTAAGTTTCTGCTGTTGAAAATAATATAGTGCTAAATATCTTCGTGCATTTTATTTTCTGCATATGAGGTTACTTATTTATTTATTTTGTCTTTTTAGGGCCACACCTGTAGCATAGGGAGGTTCTAAGGCTAGAGGTTGGATATAAGCTGGAGCTGCCGGCCTACACCACAACCACAGCAACTCGGGATCCGAGCTGCATCTGCTACCTAAACTACAGTTCGTGGCAATGCCAGATCCCCTACCCACTAGGCGAGGCCAGAGATTAAACCCATGTCCTCATGGATACTAGTCAGGTTTGTTAACCACTGAGCCTTAACAGGAACTCCTAAGTTATTTCTTAATGATAAATTCTAGGAGTCCTTTTCTGCTGTCAAAATGTCTCAATATTAAAAAAAAAAAACTTAAAAAATTTATGCTCCTATTTTTCTTATAAACGTAAAAGCATGACAACCATTTTGAAACTACTATAAGAACATTCTGAATATAGCATTTTTTTCTGTCTTTTAGAATAAAGTGTCCTCTCTATTCCCATCTCTTTACCTAATTTCATTATTTAATTCAGGATTTAATCATTATTCAATTTCTCTTTTTTAAAATTTTTACTTCACTTTGCATGAAAATTTACAATGAATTAATTTAGCTCTGTATGCTTTGTTTAATTTTCAAAACCAAATCCTTTTCAGTCATGATAGGTTCCTAATTTTATTCATATTTCACTGTTTGTAGCAAGTCTTTTTGCAATTAGTCTTAAAATTATCTCTATCTTTTCATTTTTAACTATCAATTTAAATAATGTAGGACTAAAAATTCATTTTTCACTTCAAAGTTTTATATATATTGTTTTATTTCCTCCTATTGTTTGATGTTTCACAGGTACATTTTGAGGTCAACTTAATTTTTGTTCCACTGTACATATCCTGTGTATATTGTTTTTGTTGTTGTTCAAGTTATTGAATCAAATTATTTGAGCTGGTAGAATGCTATTCCATGATTTTCCACTATTTTCATCTAATTCTAAGACAACTATTTAACACTTAGGAATCATACATATATTCATTTAAAAATAACCATGTTATTATTATAATTAGAAACATTTTAGTTGATGAAACATTGTAGGACAGTCATTTCTACATGAGATTCCTCTCTGCAGTATAATCCTTATAATTTATTTTTGCTTAGAAATGTGGACTGAGCAAGGTAATAAGTTACTATAAGATATTTTTAATTATTACCATAAACTATTTATGTGATTGGAATATTTTTCTATTTATATTATGCCTTTACTTCCATTACTTCTTTGGACAATGGCTCTTTTTCCACCAAAAAAAATAGTTTCATTGTAACTAAGATATGTTAAATGAATCCTAATATAATATCTCATAAAATATCTTAAGCTCCCTTTAAGAAGCTGTCATTCAGTTGCCTGATACTATTTTTTTTTATTCTTTTGGATCCTTTTGGTTTCCTTGTAAAGCATACTCTGCTTACTTTATATTTTAAATCAAACTTCTTAATAACTAAAATATAATCCTATGGTTCTGCTTATCAATTATATGTAGAGGACTGTTTCAATGAAGTACAATGCCAAGTTACAGGGTGGGCAAACTAGGATAACTAATCATAGCATTAAATAACACTTAGTTTACCTCAACTTGCTTCCTTCTCTAAGGAGAAATTAACACTCAAAATAATTTATGATTTTTCTTAAAGAAGCCCTATTGGAGTCTCCTTGTCCATAAATGTTAAAACTAAAAGCAGACAATGTTCATCATTGGTGAGTGTGATATTCATAATGCACTACATCTTTAGAGTAGTTCATAGTACATAATGTATTGTATCCTTAGAATGTAGACTTTATTTTTTTTTTTTGTCTTTTTTTTTGTCTTTTGTTGTTGTAGTTGTTGTTGTTGTTGCTGTTGCTATTTCTTGGGCCGCTCCCGCGGCATATGGAGGTTCCCAGGCTAGGGGTCTAATCAGAGCTGTAGCCGCCGGCCTATGCCAGAGCCACAGCAACGCGGGATCCAAGCCGCGTCTGCAACATACACCACAGCTCACGGCAACGCCGGATCGTTAACCCACTGAACAAGGGCAGGGACCGAACCCGCAACCTCATGGTTCCTAGTCGGATTCGTTAACCACTGCGCCACGACGGGAACTCCAGAATGTAGACTTTATAGAGATGTATGCAAAGACAGTTGGTGTTTCCTTCTCATCAGCTCCTCAGGGTTTGAGATTTGGCCCTTTGCCATAGTTTCTTTCAGCTTCCACTCATGCATTGTTATTTACTTCTCTCCAGACTGTAGTGTTTTTTTATGACGCCTTTACAATATAAGGCAATGTGTAGCAATCAGTAGTAAGCTATTGTTGCCATCTGTTTTCTCCACCAATTCCTAAAACATTCACCTGCCCTGAACATTCATAAAATTTGCATTTTAACACCAAGTGTGACATTTTTTTTCTAGGAATTTTTGATATCCCTCTAGTGTTATTTGTTGCACCTGCTCTACCAGCCATTTTATTTCATACATTTCTCCAGAATGCAACATAAAGGCAGAAACTCAATTAGAGCAAGAATGCATTTATAAAATGCCATAAACTGGAAAAAATCCACAATGGCACACCTTCGCTTGAATGAGAACATAAGCCATTACTCAATATTTATCAATAGGTAATGATAAAATATTTATTGACCATAATCTTTAGTACAATCTATAAAGTTATGGAGATCCACTAAACTCTAATGAATGAATGCTGTTCTGCAGTGACTGTAAACAAGTATAACCAATAATTAAACCATCTTCAGCATGACTTCAACTTGTCTTTGCAGTTTTTTCCTTTTCTTTATGTAGAAGTTAATGTAGTGCCATCAGTGGTATGCTGGTAAATGTTTAACAACCAACTTTCGGGGTGGGGGGGGAAGTTGCCAATTTCTATAGTGTAAATACTCCAACTACAGCTGATTTATGGTGTTCTGTCAACTTCTTCCTTTAGCAAGAGATGTATATAATCAGCTCTCAAGGGCTAGGACAAGCCAGCTCAGAACCCATCTGTGTGGATTGGAATCACTTTGAAGTTCTGTTCTATTTATAAATAATCTGACTGGGATCAAGCTACTAAATCTACCCGTTTCTTTATTTTCTACCTACAGGTCTTCCCCAGTGTACAATGGTTATGTCCTGATAAACCCACTGTAGGTTAAAAGTATCTTAGGTCAAAAATGCATTTAATATATCTAGTGTACCAAACATCATAACTTAGCCTGGGCCACCTTAAATATTCTCAGAACACTTACATTGGCTTGCAACTGGGCAAAATCATCTAACACAGAACCTATTTTATAATAAAGAATTGAATATCTCATGTAATTTATTGACTACTATATTGAAAGTAAAAGAGAATGGTTATATGGGTACAGAATGGTTGTAGGTGCATTGGTTGTTTACCCTTGTTATTGTGTGGCTTGTTGGGAGCTGCCACTGCCCAGCATCACAAAAGAGTATTACACTGCAAATCACTAGCCCAGGAAAAGATCGAAATTATAAATTTGAAGGGTGGTTTCTACTGAATATATATTTCTTTTACATCATTATAAGGTCAAAAAAATCATAAATTTAAACATCATAAGTCAGGGACCATCTGTATAAAATAACCCTTACCATGTAGGGTTTTTTTTTTTTTTTGAGAAATAGAGGTGCAATTACAAAGCAATGTGATTATTAGTAAATAATAGACAGTCACTTAATATTTTGTATTATTGTAGCTATCACATCCCTATTTTAATCTGCTAGGGCTGCCATAACAAAATATCACAGACTGGGTGGCTCAAACAACATATATTTATTTTCTCACAGTTCTGGAGATTAGAAGTCTATATCAAGGTGCCATCAGTTTAGTTTCTGATGAAAGCTCTCTCTTTTTGACTTGTAGAAAAATGCCTTCACACTTGTCCTCATGTGGCCTTTCCTCTGTACATGCTGGAGAGAGAGAATTCTCCTGTCCCTTCCTCTTCTGACAAGTACAGGAATCCTATCAAACTAGAGCCCCATCCTTTTGACCTCATTTAACTTTAAACACCTCTTTATTTATTTTTTTAAGATTTTAATTTTTTTCCATCATAGTTGATTTACAGTGTTCTATCAACTTCTACGTACAGCAGTAACCCAGTCATATATATATATATATATATATATATATATATATATATATATATTCTTTTTCTCTCATTATCCTCCAACATGCTCCATCACAAGTGACCAGATATACTTCCCTTGCAATTTAGCAACATCTCATTGCTTAGCCACTCCAAATGCAATAGTTTGCATCTACTAACCCCTAACTCCCAGTCCATCCCACTCCCTCCCTCTCCCCCTTGGCAACCATAAGTCTGTTCTCCAAGTCCATGAGTTTCTTTCCTGCGGAAAGTTTCTTCTATACTGAGAACTATAAAACATTAATCAAGGAAATTAAATTAGATTCAAAGAAATGGAAAGATATTCCATGCTCCTGGATTGGAAGAACTAATATTATAAAAATGGCCATACTACCCAAAGCAATCTACAGATTCATTGCAATCCCTACCAAATTACCCATTACATTTTTCACAGAACTAGAACAAACAATCCAAAAATTTATATGGAGCCATAAAAGATGCAGAATTGCCAAAGCAATCCTGAGAGGGGAAAAAAAAAGCAGGAGGCATAACTCCCCCAGACTTCAGACAATATTTCAATGCTACAGTAATCAAGACAGTGTGATACAGGTACCAAAACAGACACACAGACCAATGAAACAGAATGGAGAGCCTAGAAATAAACTCAGACACCTATGGTCAATTAGTCTCCAACAAGAGGCGAGAATATAAAATGAGGAAAAAGTAGGAGTTCCCATCGTGGCTCAGTAGAAACAAATCCGACTAGGAACAATGAAGTTGCGGGTTCAATGCCTGGCCTTGCTCAGTGGGTTAAGGATCCAGCATTGCTGTGAGCTGTGGTGTAGATCACAGATGTGGCTCAGATCCCACGTTGCTGTGGCTGTGGTATAGTCTGGCAGCTGTAGCTCTGATTTGACCCCTAGCCTGGGAACATCCGTATGCTGTGGGTGTGGCCCTAAAAAACAAAACAAAATAAAATAAAATAAAACAGGAAAAAGTCTTTTCAGCAGGTGTTGCTATGAAAACTGGACATCTGCATGTAAATCAATTAATCTAGAACATACCCTCACACCATGCACTAAAATAAACTAAAAATGGCTTAACGACGTAAATGTAAAACAAGATACATAAAACTCCTAGAAGAGAACATAGGCAAAACATTCTTTGACATCAATCTTATAAATGTTTTCTTACGTCAGTCTCCCAAGTCGATGGAAATAAGAGGAAAAAATAAGCAATGGGACCTAATCAAACTGACAAGCTTTTGTACAGCAAAGAAACCATAAAGAAAGCAAAGAGACAACCTATGGAATGGGAGAAAATAATTTCAAATAATGCAACTAACAAGGGTTTAATCTCTAAAATATACAAACAACTTGTACAACTCAACAGCAAGAAAATGCTGCTTTGGTAGTATCTTTTCTATGATCAGACAAGTAATAAGTCATATTTCATTAGTTCCAAGATGCAGATTTTCCTCCTCTTTAACATCCCCTGGAGTGGCCTATGACCAATGGGGTATGATTGTGGTAAATAAAGCTTCCTCCACCATATGGAGGTACAGAGGACTCAGGACCTCAGAGGGCCTGGCAGGATGGAGTTGAGAACCAGCTGGATAACACGTCCTTGGACAGGTTTCTCTTCTTCACTGGTTCCCTCACTCTGCTTCTCCGGAATCACTTCCCAAAATAAACTTGCTTGTAAAAGTTTGTCTCAGGCTCTATTTTTTGGGAAACAGAAGGGAAGACAGAGCTGCGTGGCCAGGTCATGTAGGACACAGCTAATTTAAGACTTCTTGAGACTTTGACCTTCTTCAAGTGTGGGGTTTTGGACCAAGGGAGACGATCTGACTCAAAAAAGTAAAATTTGAGAGAAAAGAGAAAGAGAGCTCTATCAATCAATCAGTGACTCCAGACAGCTGTTTGCCCTCACAAGTGAAAGCACAAACTCACAATCTTATAATTGATAAGATTATTGTCCTTATTATCTGAGTTTGAACCCACGTCCACAGCAGCCATGCTTAAAGTCTCTTCCGTCCTGAGGACAATAAGAATCTGTGCCTCTTCTCTTAGATTAGTATCAGCTAAGTGGAAAAACTCCTCAGCAAGCTCTTGAGAATTTGCAAAACAGATGAGGAATGAAACAGATTGTAAATGAGACTACTTCATTTTAATTCTCTTAACTCCTGAATGTGACACTATTCATAAAAACAGAAAGCATTTTAAATACACAGAGTGTGATTCACTCAACAAAATTATGTTAATACTAAAAATTTTTCTTCTTATTTGATTCTGTAAATAGTTTTTAAACAATGACTATTTCTCAAAGCTTAGTCTTTAAGAATTTGTTGCTGGAAATGCCAAAATCTGAATTGTCTCTTTTTGTAGAAATACCTGAAATCATGATGCGTTTATATTACTTCCCTTCAAATACTATATTGATATATTATATTCTACTACAACATAGGTTTCTTTTTTTCCAATATAATGCTAATATGTGGGGATGTTGGTTTCTGACATTATCCAAACAAAAATGGGCTACAGTATACCAGATACTATTTTAAGTGAGCTTCTTTTGGAATGCTGTCAATAAGATGTATGCTAAATGCTTCTTTTCCCCCTCCTAATAGAAATTTGATCATCTAGGATATTTCACTTAACTTCGTAGGTCAAATGTTATATTTTGTTTAATTTGTAGAATCAACTTTTGTGTAATTTAGATTAAAATTTTGTGTATCTTCCTTTAATTAAATTTTGTGTCAAGAGCCATGATGGGATTTTACTATATTAAAAGCTAACAATGTAGCTTGCCACAGTTTCATGGACACTGGCGGAAGGCACAAGACCCTGGGGTTGGAGACAAAAGACTTTTTAATTCAAGGAACAGTAAGCAGGATGAGCTTTATGTTTGCATCAATGTTTCTCCCCCTGCCCCTCACCAAATCCTGAGTGGTGGGTGAGGGGAGTGAGGGGAAGGTGAGCAGACATGGATGCTGAACATGTAGTGAGTTTGTCTCACAACTGAAGAATCCAGAGTTTGGGAAACCTCAGTCTTTAAAAGGAGGCTACAAGCAAATTGACTCAATTCTGCACCAATGAGAGATGTCTTTATTATACTGACAGTAAGCAAATCTGCCCCCTGCTTTAGAGAGAGCATATTTGCTTACTGCACTTACCTCACCTTTTATTATGTACATATAAACTGAATCACTTTGTTGCCACCAGAAACTAACACAATGTTATAAATCAACTACACATCGATTTAAAAAAAAAGGAAAAAAAAAAAAGGAGTTCCGTTGTGGCTCAGCAGAAATGAATCTGACCAGTATCTATGAGAATGCAGGCTCGATCCCTGGCCTTACTCAGTGGGTTAAGGATCTGGTGTTGCCTTATTCTGTGGTGTAGTTCACAGACATGGCTTGGATCTGGTGTTGCTATAGCTGTGGTGTAGGCCAGCAGCTACAGCTCTGATTCGACCCCTAGGCTGGGAACCTCGATATGCTGTGGGTGTGGCCCCCCTCCCTGAAATAAAATAAAATAAAATAAAACAAAACAAAAATTTTTAAAAAGGAAAAGGATGCTCCATGTTGGGTGGCGGCAAGCACTCGCCATGGGATCATCTCTTTGGGAGGTGCATGTGCCAGGTGCACAGAGAGAAGATGGATTATTAAAATGTCCTGAAGGGTCTATTTTCAAGAGGAAAATACAGAGCTGGTAAGAGCTGCCCTGTACATACCATCTCTCTTCTCATGTAGCTGAATAATAAGCCCCAATACTGTGTGATTTCGCCTTGTGGTCTGGAAGAGTCTAATTTGTAAATATATGAACTAAAGAATTCTTTTAAGCTCAGCTTATTGCCTGCTCTTAGGGCTTCTTTCCTCCCTGTCATCCTCCACGGGCTCACTAGAGAGCTGCTTCTATTCACAGGACAAACCTGTCACTCATCTACTTAAGACCATCCCCTGGATGGCCAGCTCCCGCCCGGAGGATGGGTGCAAGCTGCAGCCTCACCCTATTGCAGACAACCCAGAACTGCTTGTTTTGGCAAAACCCTACCAGTCTGGAGGAGAATTCTTTTTTTTCTTGTTGGGTAAATTTAATATGTAACATTGTGAAAGCTGAAGGTGCATAGCGTGTTACTTTGACACATTTATCTATTATAAATATATATATAAATAGATAAATGTATATCTAATATATGTATCTATTATATTGTTGTAATGATATTTATCATATTACATACTTATAGTATAATATTATTGTCTATACTCCACATACCTAACATACATTAGATTTTTATGGTTTAATTAGTAATTGTTACAAATTTGTACCCCTAAGCACTGTAATTCTTAACCCCACCCTCATTTCCTAGTAACCACCATTTTACTTTTTTTTTCCCACAGGTTTGACTTCTTTAGATTGCACAAATAAATGATATCATACAGTATCCATCTTTGTCTAACATCTCACATAGCATAATGGATTCATTTTCATCATGTTGTCACAAATAGCAGGGCATCTTCCTTTTTCCATGGCTGAATAACATTCCATCACATACATATGGATATCTCATTATACACACACACACACACACACACACACACACACATAAAATCTTTTCTTAATTCATCTGTTGATGGACATTTGGGCTGTATCCGTATCTTGGGTATTTGGAATAATGCTGCAATAAACATGGAAGTGCAGATATCTCATTTAACTTCTATTTTCATTTCCTTTGTGAGTATTCTCAGAAATGTAATTGCTGGATCATGTAGTATTTTAAATTTTTTGAGGAGCCTCCATATTGTTTTACATAGTGGCTGCAATGATTTCCAATTTACATTCCCACAAACAGTGCTTGAGGATTCCCTTTTCACCACATCCTTGCCAGCTCCTTTTATCTCGTCTTCTTAATAATAGCCACTTTAAACCATGTAAGGTGATATCTTGTGGGTTTTATTTGCATTTCCCTGGTAATTAGTGATATTGAGCATCTTCACATCTTCTCATGTGCCTGTTGGTCATTTGGACGTAGTCTTTAGTTCTTCTTTTTTTTTCTTTTTTTTTTTTAATTGGTCTTTTTATGGCCACACCAACAGCATATGGAGGTTCCCAAGCTAGGGGTCAAATCGGCGCTATAGCCGCCGACCTACACCAAAGACACAGCATCTCGGGATCTGAACCGCGTGGGTGACTTACACCACAACTCATGGCAACGCTGGATCCTTAACCCACTGAGCAAGGCCAGAAATTGAACCCACATCCTCATGGATGCCATGTGGGTTCACTAAGCCATGACAGGAACTCCAAATTCTGTTTAGTTCTTATACCCATTCTTAAACCAGATTGTTTTTTGTTATCAAGTTATATAAGTTATTTATATATTTTGGATATTAACCTCTTATCTGATAAATGGCTTACAAAAATTTTCTTTCATTCTGCAGGTTGTCTTTGAATTTTGCTGTTTCTTTTGTTGTGTGGAAGCTTTTGAGTTTGACATAGTCCCATTTGCTGATTTTGAGATCATAGAATTCTTTAACATGCTTTTTGCAACTAATTCTGTATTTTAAGCATTTTCTATAGTAGGACATAAATATATACTTCAATATTTTCATACACTGTAGAAAATAATTACCTGGATGTATCATAATGTATTAAATCAATCCCTGATCAGTGACTATTTAATTCTTACAAGTTTTCGCTATTATAAACAATATTGTACTAAACTTCCTTGTACTTATGTTTTGAATTCTTTCTAGAATATAGATGTATGATTCACAATTAGGAGTATATACGATTCACTATAGGGTCAAAGAGTATGTGGGATTCAATTTGAGGACTATGAAATAGATATACTAGAAATTACATCTGCTTCTTCATAACTTTATCAATTCTGGGTGCATCAGTGTGATAGACAGAACCTGTGTTATGCTATTTTACATGGCAGAAAGACATTCACAGGTATGATCAAGCTAAGGATCCTGAGATGGGACATTGTCCTGGATTATTTTGGTGTCTCATGGAATCACAAGAGTCCTTTAAGTGAGAAGAACAGAGAAGGAGAGATGATTTGGGAAGAGGATGCTGTACTGATATAGTTATTGGCTGGGACAGTGGGTCAAGGAATGTGGGCAGCCTGCAGAAGCTGAAAAAGACAAGGGAACAAGTTTTTCCCTAGAGTCTCCTAAAGGAACATAATTCTGCCAAGACCTAAACTTTAGCCCAATGAAACTCATTTTGGACTAATCTCTGGAATAGTAACATAATATATGTGTACTGTTTTAAGCCACTCAGTTTGTGGCAATTTGCTACTGCAGCGATAGAAAACTAATACACTCAGATTATGTAATATTTGCCAATATAAGCTAGCAAAAGATAGAATCTCATTTTAAAATTTTGCATTATTTAAATATAAGTGCAACTGACCTTATTTAGTGTTTAGAATTCTCTTTTAACTATGTGTAGTATTCACTTATAGATTTTTGTGTGTTACTGGGTTTTTTTTTTTTTTTTTTGGTTAGTCTTTCAATATTCTATTAAAATACTTTTTTGTATTTCAGAAATTATTCCTTTTTCATAAATGCTGGAAAACTTTTTTTTTTACCATTTTATTGTTTAGTATGTCTTACAATTACATTCCTGATATGCCTGGGATTTTTTTTTTTAACAGAAATTTTAACTATTTGCATAGTTCACTTTTTTATGTCATTTTTTTCTTTTTTTTTTCTTTTCTTTTTGGTTTCTTGAATTTGTGTCAGCCATAGAAATATTTTTTATCTCCTAAAGTATAAGATCTAAAAATGTTTTATTCTGTTATTTTTTTTTTCATGGTTTTAGCGCTAGATCTTTGTTGCTATATCCCAAATGTCTAGGATAAAGTCTGGACAAAATGTAAGTATTCAAAAATGTGTGTTGAATAAATATAAATGATTTATGATTTATTTGGATGCAGGCAGAGAGTAGGGACACAGCTTCATTCATTAAATATTTCAAATGGCTTTTCAGTCTTTAGAAAAGTGTTTACTTAAAATATAGATTTTACTTATCATAAATTTTTTTTTATTAAATCTGGATATTTTTTAAAACTATTTCTAGACTGTTTTATATTATATTGTTGTATATGATTATTCCTGCACTATATACATATGTTTTAACATTTATAGCTTCATTATAGAAGAAAGTCTTACAATTGAAACAAAAGTTTATACTTAAAACTAATATTGGTGTCACAAGACATGTTTCTACAATATTTTCTTGGCCTCTTTGATGAAAACTCCATCTTGTCCTGCTTTACTTTACCCCATCTTCCTCCTTGGAAAACAATAGTAGTGCTGGTAAATGACTTAAGCTTAAGAACAAAGACCTAAAGGCATAAGTTATTTATAGGGTCAGCTGAATGAGGACATAATGCATTGGTCTAGGCACACTGGACCTGTGCAGATAGGCACACCATTTGCACAAGCATGATATGTCCTCTAAAGAACAAGAGAAAGAGGAACCTCATGGCCCCAAGAGGTTTATGAGTGGTCCTTAGCAGAATATGCATTAGCAAAGAGAACCAAGGTGCAAACCTAGGCATGCCAGGTTGCAGCAGATAGGCATGCAGTTTGTGGAAGCACAGTGAGGATTCTCTGGAATGCTATGCATAGATAGCTAATGCCAAGTTTCCTCAATGCTAATGATTGTTAAATGCCCAAAGGTCAGAGTAAAAGTTTAACCATCTACCAGCTATGTGACTTTTAAAATAATAAAAGAACTTATAAAATAATTTTAAAAAAACCTATATTCTGTACCTATAGCCCCCTCCTCACTTGACATAATCCTCAAGAGCACAATAAAAGCAGTGTGGTTTCTTGAGGTGGGGCTCTTGGTCCCTGATACCTTGAGTCCCCCGGTTCTGGTTCCCACCTTTAATTAAGATAAATGTCTCTGTGTCTTGTTTTATGTTAAAGTTTTCCTTAAGTTTCACAGTGCCCATTCTTCAGCCCCAACCTGCTGAGCTGGTCTCAGCATATTGGTATCATTTTGAATTTTTTTGCATTTTTTCCCTTGATAAAATGTAGTATCACTTTTTAAAAAGTTCCCTTCTCTAACATAATCCTGTTATTATTTTTAACCTTAAGGATGCACAAAACAGGACTTACAGAAGTTCCCGTCATGGCTCAGTGGTTAACGAATCCAACTAGGAACCATGAGGTTGGGGGTTAGATCCCTGGCCTTGCACATTGGGTTAAGGATCCGGTGTTGCCATGAGCTATAGTGTAGGTCACAGATGCAGCTCAGATCCCGCATTGCTGTGGCTGTGGCTGTGGCTGTATCATAGTCGGCGGCTACAGCTCAGATTAGACCCCTAGCCTGGGAGCATCCATATGCCATGAGTGAGGCCCTAGAAAGAGGCAAAAAGACCAAAAAAACAGTACTTACATAATAAGTTTTTGGGAACAGATTTTTTTTTTTGAACTATGAGTAGTATTCACTTATATATTTGTCTTTGCATATAGTTTTGAAAATATAATATGTAAAAGATTAGATGGCTTTCTATAATTACACTGAAAGTTAAGTATATCTGTGTTCCTAGACTTTCAAATATGTCCAAATCAATAACAATTTACTATAATTCCAACCAAATGTTAAGATTATTTTGTAAAATAAAAAATATATACATTAAATTATCCAGCATGGTTTATAAGCATAGATAGCTAAGATAATCTGGAAATGAATTTGGCAAATGAAATTTAAGGAGAATTTGTCATTCTAGGTATTATGATACACTTATTATAGAAATAAAGAATGTTAAAAAGCATGAGAAAACTATGATGGAACAAACAGCTTGGAAATAGATTTAATATTTATATACATTTTTTACATTCTTTTTAAAAAATATTCTTTTTCATTATGGTTTATCACTGGATATTGAATGTAGTTCCCTGTATATCCATTCTATACATAATAGCTTACATCTGCTAATCCCAATCTTCCCCATCTCTCCCTTAACCTCAGATTT
Organism: Phacochoerus africanus; assembly: GCF_016906955.1. NCBI lineage: Eukaryota > Metazoa > Chordata > Mammalia > Artiodactyla > Suidae > Phacochoerus > Phacochoerus africanus. The sequence continues at coordinate 248,467,257 of NC_062544.1, read as the reverse complement.
TATATTTATATTAAATTAATACTTAATATATTAATATTTATATAAATTAAGTTTGTAAATATGTAATTACAAATTATTAGTGACCAAAGGAATTGTCAATAAATGGTTTTGAAGCAATGGACTAGTATTTTTTTTTTAAACAGAACTTATTTATATGCTCTTTTGATAGGCCCTCAAAATTTCAAACCTAATTTCTGGAAACTGAATATGATGATATAGCACTCTCATGATTTTGTTGTGTTATTTGGAGCATGAACTATTTTAAGAGCAGAGTTTTCTACTTTATTCCAGAGCAGAAGAAGGAGTTGGAAATACCTCAGGAACATAGGAAATTAACTTCCTGGCTTTAGAGGACAGAGCAGGCCAAGTAAGAAGTAGGGGTAGTGGTGGGGAGCTTTAAGTCCCTGAAAGAGGTCCCACAACTGAGAATCAGCCAGGAAACGGGAACCTCAGTCCTACAGCTGCATGAACTCAATTGCACCAACAAGCCAAATGAGCTCAGAAAAGAATTCTCCCAGAGACGAGCCCAGCTCAGGAACATCTTGCTTTCAGCCTAGTGAGACCCTACGCAGTGAACTCAGGTGAGACAACCTGGGCTTTTGAACTACAGAACTATCAGCTAATAAATGTGTGGTGCTTTCAGTTACCATATTTGTGGCAGTAGTAGAAAACTTTGTGGCCTAAAATATATTTGGGGAATGTTTCTAATAAGAAAAAAAGAAAATGTTTATGTTATAGTTAAATGGACTTTATACAATCCAGACATTAGATATCATTTACATTCACAGAGTGCCACTAGGAAAACTAAATAAATTTTTAAAATTATACAAATAAGCAGTGACTCATATAGTAAGGAGACTGAGGGTTCTGGTTATTTTATTTTATTTTATTTTATTTTATTTTATTGAGGTTCTCAGGAATAGTTTTATCTGCCAGATTGTTTCTGATGTTTTGACTCTGGCCTGTGAACAGATGCTCTGACCTCATCTAGAACCTTGAAGTGTTAGTTGGACCTCCCATATCCTCTTTCTTTGAAACTTGTCTGCCACCCACAGCTGCTTTTGAAGATCTATGCTTTATATGTAACTGCCAATAGCCCTGGCCCAAGCTAAGCCAACAAAATCCTTAGTCCTTGGGAATCTGAAACCAGAATTCATGATAAAACTCAGACTGATTCAGTCATTTTCTACTACATATATTTCTATGTAAACTAAAGCAGCAAGAGCAAATTTACAGAGAAAAGAGATAAAACTGACAAACAGCAAAGGGAAATGAGGTCTCTATAGCTCCTGACTCTTTCTTTGTAAGATTCCTCTTTTTGGGTTCCAAATTTGATTAAAGTCCCTGTATCTGTCCACATTGTACCTTCTGGCTTTAGTTTCTTTGAGTAGGTTTTATATTTTATATAACCAAACCATTCACAAAAAAGATGAAGGATAATTTTAATTTTCTTTTGTGTATTTTTTGGAATTATCCAGAATTTTTATATTAAAAACATAGAATATTTTAATCAAGCAAAAGAAATTTTTATTTTAAAATCTGTACAAAAATATGAAGGAAAAAATTAAAAATCCAGCAATATAGCTGGACAAAGTGAAAATATATTTACACATATTTATAATGCAGCAAGTCCCAAAAGATTTGAGATGACTGGGAGTAAAACACAAATACTATAGGCAAAGTTTATTTGAAAAAATAAGAAATAGGCCAATTAAAGAGTTGGTAGATATATGCCACGAAACTGGGATAAGGAAAGCCATAGCAGCTGAAGATAAAATTTGATTGAGAGTTTTGTAGCAGTTGATGGGAAAGGAAAGCACCATGGGTGCTCTATTGTCTGGTTAAAGGAAGCATCTCAGTTTTTTAGACTATACAAATTTTCCCCTGGTTTTTCCGTCTGAATGGAACCTCTACAATATATAACATTATAGAATAATAGAAGGTGAATATTAAAAAAGTAAAAAAAAAAATAGTATCACCTAAGTCTTTAATTTTGCCCCCTAGAAATTTTTGTCTTGGCAAGGTAAAGCAATATGCCTTGGGTCAGATGGAAATAAGAGTATTTTGGTAGATGATACAGAAATATATTCTTACACATTCTTACCATTTACTGAAGTCATTTCTTGGGCAACACAAGTGCATAATCTTGGTGTGTAGCTTTGTGGTTATATTAATATGAAACTTAGAAAATCAAAGGGATGGCTGCTTGACATGCATTTGCTTTTTTTTTTTTTTTTTTAGTTTTTTGTCTTTTTAGGCCCGCACCCACAGCATATGGAGGATCCCAGGCTAGGGACCAAATCGGAGCTGTAGCTGCCAGCCTACACCATAACCACAGCAGCATGGGATCAGAGCCGTGTCTGTGACCTACCTACACCACAGTTCACAGCAATGCCAGATCCTCAACCCACTAAGCAAGGTCAGAGATTGAACCTGAGACCTCATGGATACTAGTTGTGTTCGTTAACCACTGAGCCACAACGAGAACTCCTATATGCATTTGTTTTATCTAGCTTGGAAGCACACTTGGCTCCTAACTCGGTCTTGAATCAATGGCTCCCACCATTATCAAATAAGACAGTTAATCTCTCAATGACTACCTAGAGTTCAAACATTGTGTGTTCTTGATTAAAGTATCAGTCATGTACTTTAAATCACAGGTGAGCAGGTGGCAAGGTGACATCCACATGATAAAAAAAATTAGAGAACACTGTATTCTTGCCCAAGTAGAGGATACTTGTACTTATCAACTTTGGGAAAATGGTGCATGTGTTAAAAGAAAAAGACAATAATCCAGAGAGTGATAATGTGTACTTGAAGCAAGTAGATCCATATCACCTAAGCATTAGTATTAAAATCCATCAAAGTGAACACATAATAAATGATTTTAGTTTATAAGCTATAAAAATCCAAAATTGGTAGAAAATAACACTGTGCAGCAAAAAAAAAAAAAAGGGGGGGGGGATATGTATTGACCTGAATTTTACTGAGTTTTACACACAGTTATCTTTTTTTTTAATTAAACTCCATTTGAATGGTTTACAGGTCTGAATTTTCAAGGGTGCTGAGGAAAAGCAACAGTTTTATTTCTGTTCCATAGATATTACCTTCCTATTACTGCCAAAAACCAAGGTCATGGAGGTGATTTGGCCAAAGGCCCAGTGTAATCAAAGCCACTGCAGGTAAAGTGAAACGTTTAATTATAACCTTCATTTTCCAAATGCCTTCTTCACTAAATGGTTGATTAAACATGGACACAGGCTGCCAGGGGTGATTGTGATCTCTGTGCAGACAGATGAAGGAAATTAAAGAAACAAGCCTGTTGATGTAATTCTCAGCTGAATGAGAATCATTCTTAGGCAAATATATAAGTGAGTAAAAATGAAGGATAAATGTAAGAGGAGGAGAGGACAGAGACTGGTAGATAAATTGGAGGAAGGAATGGCTTTCCTTGACAATATCACATTAACAGCAATAGAAGATGAGAAGAAACAAAGACGGAATTTTAATATGCAGAGACTATGCCCAGGCCATTGCTATAGGAATCAATAAAGCATGGGTGATAGAGAAAGGAGTTAGCACAAATCAATATGGGGAAAAAGTTGGTGAAAATTCTTTATGTATTTTAAGAGTTTAGAGAGTGAGAATATGATCTGGGAAACAAAACTATGAGAAAGGCAAAAAAATTACACTTTATTTATAAAATCAGGAAATATTGGAAAAAATATAAACATAAAAATACATCTCATCATCCCACATTTCCTTATAATACTATCCTATATAAATAGTAGAATATGAATATATGTTTATATGTTATATATGTTGGTAGGTGTGTGTGTATATGTAAATCCTGGATTTATTGCAGGATTGTTTGTATTTAGCAAAAACTTGAAGCAATTAAAAGCACCATCAATGTTATGCATCCTTTTAAAGGAAATATATGCAATTAACCACTTTTAAGTGAAAAAGCAGGTTACTCACTGATATGTCATAATAAATATATGCATATATATATGCACACATGTATATATAGAGATTTATGGAGTTCCTGTCATGGCACAGTGGTTAACGAATCCAACTAGGAACCATGAGGTTGCAGGTTTGATGCCTGGCCTTGCCCAGTCGGTTAGGATCTGGCGTTGCTGTGAGCTGTGATGTAGGCTGCAGACGTGGCTCAGATCCCACATTGCTGCGGCTCTGGCGTAGGCCGGTGGCTACAGCTCTGATTAGACCCCTAGCCTGGGAACCTCCATATGCTGTGAGAGCAGCCCTAGAAAAGGCAAAAAGACCAAAAAAAAAAAAAGAGAGAGAGAGATTTGTGAAAACAGATATATGTATTGACATGCATATAGTTATATCTGTCTAAGTTGAGGAGACAGTGGGGAAAGATGTATAACTTATCAGCTGTAATCTAGGAAGGTGGAACTGGGAGGGGTGAAAGGAAAAGCTTTTAGCTCCTTTGATAATTTTTAAATTAATAGATGGGTAAATATTTAGTTTTATTTTATTTATTTATTTATTTTTTTGTCTTTTTATGCCTGCACCAGGGGCACATGGTGGTTTCCAGGCTAGGAGTCCAATCAGAGCAGTAGCTGCCGGCCTATGCCACAGCAATGCATATGTACTGCTACACATATGATCTGAGCTGCAACTGCGTGTTACACCACAGCTCATGGCAACACCAGATCCTTAATCCACTAAGCAAAGCCAGGGATTGAACCTGTGTCTTCATGGATGCTAGTCAGATTCGTTTCTACTGAGCCATGACAGGAACTCCAATATTTAGTTTTTACAAATGTTGATATTCTTCTAATCTAAAAAACTGATTTTTTGCTATATACTATCTACATATTAGCTACCAGATTTTCACAGATAGATTATATAGTTTTAGAGATTTTTTTAAAATGACATTATGAGACAAATATATCTAATATATCTTCTACTAGAAGAAGGAAGACCATAATTTTCACATGAATATATGTATTTTAACAATTTAATAATAACATAGCAGAAAAAGAAGAATTCAGGCAAGATTATTAAATACACAGATTCCAATACTGGTAAAAAGATAGCTATTTCTTTAAAGTATTAAAAAAGTGACAAAAGAAATAGAAACCAAATCATAGGCCCTAAAAGGAAATGAAAAAATACCACATTCAAAGTATGAGAAGATTTATTGAATTATAAAAGCCATATTCAAGTAATCATTAGCAGATCTGATGGACTATTAAATGGACTGTCACGAAATTGATGAAAAGTTGCCCCAGTGATATTCCTACATGTAGGAAAACAAAAACAAAAGCGATAAGAAAAATAATAAAAGATGCTCTAAAATCAATGTAAAGTAGAATTAAAGGATCAATAAAAGGGTACCAATGCAAAGAAAATTAGAAGGGTAGACAAAGCTGTATGATTTCTCCTTGGCAAAGGAAATAAAAAGACAAGTGGCAAGCTATAGCTACACAGAACCTCACCTAAAGGGAAAAGCAGGGGAGGCAAAAAACATCAGGATTCCATGACCCAACAACCAAGGTATTGATATGATGCTGAACATTAATGGATGTAAAAGAAGCTGACCTGGGAATGAATCACATCCCACTTTTCATCAAGATGAGAAACAAATAGGAATAGTCAAAAAACTAATAAACTTGCATCTCTGTTTTCTGAAACTGCAATTTCATGGAGTCTCATTTGTGAAAAACAAAGAGGAAAGTCATGGTATCTAAAGGGAATATACTTTCAGAACTTCTTTTAGATGTTATAAAACATTTAAGAAAAGACATTCATGGAGTCTGTATCCCACTTTATGAAAACTGTATACTGAAGGAAATGGAAAAGACCCACTCATCTAAAATTATTATTTTACTTGCAGTCTGGCCTATCTGCCCTTAATTTCCTTTGCTTCCTTTTTTCTATTTTACTCATGGCTTTGAATAATTATACTTTATTTCTTCAACTCCAAAACAGATACTTTGTAGAATATTTTAATGCCATCTTCATTAGACTTTTAGCCAACTTAGAGTTTTTCCAATTAAAATAATTATTAAAAAATTATCTCAGCTATAAATGAGTTGAATAACACCCTCTTTTTTGGGTGGGAATTAAGAAGAAAAATTGATAAGGTCTTAAAATGTTGGCTAAATTGTAGTTTTGATAATTCCACGAATAAAATAATTTTATTGAAATTAATGAGTAGTGGTAGATGCAGTAAAAATATTCTTTATTTTACTGCATTTATTATTTCACCGTCAGGGGTGAAAACAAGAAGGGATAAGAGGCTTCTGATAGAGTTATTACAGCCTCTGAGCTGTGCTGAAGACCCTAGGTTCTTCCTCCAACTTGCACAGCCCTCTTCAACTTCTTGAGTGTGAGGTTCATTAATGGGGGCAAAGTAAGTGTGTTTCTGAGCAAATTAATAAAATTATTTGGAGTTAATGGAAATTCACATAAATGAAATACATATGTACTGCCATACACTAGGGATAAGATGGTAAACAAAAGTGGACTTTTTCATAGCACTTTCTTAGTCTCTTGGAGAGAGATCAGAAATGTCAGGGTAAGAAAAGCTATATTAAGCAAGTGAGGTAGGAATGAAGAGACATTCCTCATCCCGTTGCAGTCTGGCCCCAATTCCCATTTTGATGTTCTTGTTGAACTTCCTGCCCTTTGCTCATCGAAGGTGCACTGCATTCTTGGGATCACAGGCTTTAAGTGTCTTCTCTCCCTTGATTTTTTTTTTTTTATCAGTCCTTGGTTTCATTTTAGGTCTCTACTGATCCCACTATCCTGGCTCCTCTTCTTTTCTTTCTGCTTTTAACTGTCTACTCCTCAGTGCTCATTCCTTAACCCTTAATGTCTTGATGACAGATTATAGTGGTTTTGAGGAGGATAAAGTTAAGTGGAAGAAACGGATGGAAGAGAGAGCAATTCGAAAACTGTTGCAAAAGCCTGGAGATGATATGCAAGAAAAGCTTCATGAATCTTTTATGAAAGTGACTTGAAGTATAATTAGAATTTCAACAGGCAGAAAATAGGGAAACATGCTATGAAAATGGATGGCATGTTTTAATTCAAGGAACGGCTATTTAACTTGGTTATGGCAGAAGTAGGAGAGAAACATATTTGAGATCTAGGCCTGAATATTAGGGAGGTTATTGTCATTTTAATTTGATATGCTGCTATTACCTGAAGACAGTTTGCCAGAATCCATAGTGGAAATCTAATCAATCAAACCTCAGTGCCAAATTCCAAACCTCAGTGCCATTTTGAATTCATTGTTAGGGAAGGCAGTGAAAACTAATAATCAAAGCAGTATTTTTGGCTAAAATTCCAGGATTCTCAGAAATTCTTATACCATGAGATAAAAATGTCCTTAATTTTGGAAGAACGTTTTCCTCAAGGCCATTGGAAAGGATTCTGCTTATTAAGATTTTAACAATCTACCCATAAATAGAGTGAGATGCAATTGACTTTTTCCTTTTTCTCTTTTGGAGTATTTTCATTCCTCCTAATCCTTCCAAGTATTAAATCAGGCAAAGTTTGCTTTTCTCTTTGGGATTTTTAAGATTTATACTTCTTTCCAATGCTCTCTTTTCATTGAGGTATATCAGAGAAGTACCTACACACAAATTGTAATTAGGCTAGATACAAGTATACATATATATGCTTTTTAGGGCCGCACCTAGAGCATATGGAAGTTCCCAGGCTAGGGGTTGAATCGGACCTTCGTCTGCGGCCTACGCCACAGCCATAGCAACTTGGGATCTGAGCAGCGTCTGCAACCTACACCACAGCTCATACCAACGCCAGATCCTTAATCCACTGACTGAGGGCAGCGATGGAATCAGTATCCTCATGGATACTAGTTGGGCCTGTTACTGCTGAGCCACAAAGGGAACTTCCAAAATATATTTTTAATTGAACTGAAATATTTACATTTGTAATTTGGTGGGAATATGTATATTTGAATTTTCTCTATCACTTTTATTAATTCCTAAAAATTAAAATTAAAAATTTGAACATCCATTTGTTTGTTCATTCAAATATTAAAAACCTATCATTTAGGTTTATTATTATCCATTTAATTTTAAAAAGTAATCCCTTTTGTCTTTAAAATTTGTTTTTTTTCTGTGATGCTGCCCTACTCTCTGTAAACAAATTCTCAGTCATCCTTCAAGGCCAATGTGAAGACTTATTTTCTCCAAAAAAGCCCCTTTCTGACCTCTCTCTTTTGAAGCCCACACCACGATTTTCTGTATGTCATACATAGTTTTGTTGCACTACTCAAATATTTTACTAGTATTTGTGATCTTTTCAAGCAAATTTCTATTTCTCCTGGAGCAGTATTTTCCAAATCAAGATCTGTTAGTGGATTATGAAATCAACAGAGAAGGCTGTGATAGCACTTAGAAAACAAGTAAAAATAAAAGCAAAAGGAGAAATAAGTTAGAAAATATCAGACTGTAATGTATCTAGAAAGTGTGAATATTGTTTAATCAAATTAATGTTGCATCTGTGTGTGTGTGTGTGTGCGCGTGCGTGCGTGTGTAAAAGAGTGTCTACATGCAAGTAATGTGATCATACCTAGAGAATGGAGCATGGTAAGTTCTTTTTCTATCTTTATAAGGACCCACTGAATTGCAATGGCTCTGAGTCATTCTGGTCTGAGGCATGCAGAGTCCTAACTAAAGAAATCAAACTTACATGAGCAGTGACCTGAGGGATTCTCAATCAGATAGAAAAATAAATATTCATAGTATACTAAAAATGGAAAATGTAGCTAGAACTTGGGAAACATGGATCAGAATATCTAAATATTGTAACAAAATTTTAAAATAATTGAGGGTAAAATGGGATTCAAAAAGAGTAGTAGCAAATGGCAAGAAAAGGAAGAGTAGTTATAAGACAAATTCTGAAATAAGAATATACTTTGCTTAATCAGTAGAGTAATTGGCTTGATGGTATTTTGTTATAATGTAATAATCTGGCTACCTCTCTTATTAAGGCCTATTTTATGCTCAAACCTGGATTATTGACCACAATTGTAAAGTTTATGGTATTGGTTGCAAAAATCAATTACTTAAAATATTGTGATTTATTTTTACTATTTCTAAATAATAGTTTTCTATTTCTAAAAATTCTGAAGCTGTTATATAGATACGGGGCATAATATGTGGCTTTAATTTTATTTTCTATTATTGGTTAATAATAAAGAGTAATGAAACTAAGATAAATAGGGTACTCAAAAGTAGAAACAAACAAACACGCATACCATTTGGCATTTAGGATGTTACGGTATATGAATCATGAATAATTCCCCTTGGACTGTCTAACTTCATATTATATTAATTCCTATGTCAGTTTTGATTTCTTGCTTTTGCTTTCATCTGTCATTTACCTTTGTAGAAAGTCTTATCCCTTTTCTTCTTGCAAGAACTCACTCAGGGTCAACTCTTCCAGAAGGTCTTATTTGACCATTACATCTGACTAAGGGCCTCTTTTCTGGCTGAGTGTCTCCCATTTCATTGATCATATTGTATTTGATTCCATCAACTAGTAGACTAAGAATTATTCTATGTAGGGGAAGTTTTCTTATCTATTTTTATATCCCCAGACACAAAATAGTCGATTAATTGCTTGATTATATTTGTTTTACCAGCATTTTAACCAATACTAAATATTTATTTGTATGCAGATCAATGTGCTTGCCACTAGATGTCACTATTAATCACCATGATGCTCTTGGACAAGTCCACAAAGCCCTGGGTGCAATTTTCAAAACTAAAATTTCAGAAAACCAAGAGTTACCTTAAAATACTTTGAAAAGGCACAACCTGACCTGATCCAAAATTTTTGTGTGTGCAGGAAAATTGGACTTAAACTGACAATAAACTATTTATATCTGCCTTTTCCACTTAGTGTAAATATCAGTATGATTGATTACAGAGTACACCCCCAAACTCCTTGGGGAGGGTAATGTAATATTTAAATATATCTCACATTACATTTCCCAAATAAAACAGAGTATGATTTGTGAAAAAATCTGGTTGAAGAATTTTTTTTAAAGATCATCTTATGTTTTCTCCCTGCTTTATTAATAATTGACAAATATGATTGTACTTATTTAAATGTACAATATGATGATTTAATACACATATACATTGTGAAATAATTACCAAGATCAAGATAATTAGCACATCCATCATCTCGCATAACTAACTCTGTGTGTGTGTGTGTGTGTGTGTGTGTGTGTGTGGTGAGAAATCACAATCTACTCTGAGCAAATTTCAAGTATACAATACTGTATGAACTATAGCTATCATGTTGCACACTAGACCCTCAGAACTTATTCATGTCACAATTGAAAGTTTGTATGCTTTGACCACATCTCCCATTTCCTACTCTCTGCAGCCACTACCTGGAAACCCCTACTCTATTCTCTCTTTCCATAAAAGCAGTCTTTTTTTTTTTCTTTTTAACACAAGATTCCACATCTAAGTGGTACCATACAGTATTTATCTTTCTTTATTTTGACCCAAGAGTTTTTGACAAATGATTCTTGTCCTTCACCAGCATGCTTATCATTATTTTCCAGAGAATATGACAATGATAATGATGATAAAATCATTCATTACATTGTAGTCTATGCATTGGTGATAGCTTCAGTTCTAGCCATCTTCGCACAGGGCTTCTGCCTCTAATTCTGATACCATGAACCTTATTCTTTTAACATTCACTATACATAGCAATATAAAAATTAAACTTTGAGAACATATGTACCTTTTGCTAAAATTTAGAGACAAAATTATGTATAGAGATACAGCTTAAGTTTTCCTATTTAAATCGATTTTGTAATTAAGCTCTAGTGTGATGGTCCTTTTATACCTTTTTTTTTTTTTTTGCTTTTTTGGGGGGGCTGCAGGTGCAGCATATAGAATTTCCCAGGCTAGGGGTCTAATTGGAGCTGTAGCTGCTGGCCTATGCCACAGCCACAGCCACAGCAACACCAGATGTAAGCCATATCTTGACCTATACCACAGATCACAGGAACGCCAGATCTTTAACCCCCGGGCAAGGCCAAAGAAAGAGCCCGCCTCCTCATGGATGCCAGCCGTGTTCATTTTGACTGTGCCACAGTGGGAACTCCGTGTGATGGTACTACTTCTATTTGGAGTTCTCTTGTTCATGTCTCTCATGATATACTTAAATCATAAGTAAATGAGCTGGTCCCACATATTAAGTATTTTTATAATTGTAAAAAATATCTTTGATAGTATTTTTAAATCAGTATCTTGCTTTAAAATAATTCATAAATAGAATGTAAAGAGATTTTTTTTAAGTTAGTCCTGTTACTACTTTCCTTTTTGCCCTCAAATTATATGAATTTATTTTAAGAGACTATCACTTAAAATCTATAAGTACTAATATGAACCTTTAACATTTTCTCCTTGGTAGGTAAGATGATAGTAAGATATCAGTTCCCTTGGTTCCTAACAACTAGCATTTCTTTTTATGTATTATTATTTTTTGCTCTCAAACTTATTGCCTTATTTCTTGGCATATAATGAATACTCTTATAAGGAACCAGGGGAAGGTCCAGATGATGTAATAAGAAGGTCCCCTGAGTACTAACCAGAAGACCTAGGTCTTAATCCCAGATCACCTGCAGATTAGTCTAACAATATAGATTCCTCCTTTAACCTCTCTGGTTCTTAGAAAATAAGGCTATAAAATTGGTGTCTGTCTCCCATATCTGTATCACATTATTATGATAATTAAAAGATACATTCTGCTGGCTTCCTGCTTGACTTTAATGTTTCACTAGCTTGCTGGAGGAATTAACAGTGGGTTTTCCTCTTGTGAGGGCTATGTTTGCCAACTGGTTGGACCTGAGCACCTTAATAACAATCCTAAACATTCCCCTACACTCTTGGAATATTCTGATTGCCATCCCAGCTCCCTGACAAGTCATGTGTCTGGCTTCCTTCCAAAGAAACTTAGCATGGTTTTTTCCCCTACAATGAAAAAAATGTCAAAATGTATTTTGCAGGTAGAAGCCATGGGGCAATGGAGAGGAAGTATATCATGGCGATTAAGAGCACTGACTCTGGAGTCAAGAGCAGCCAGTTTTACATTCTGTCTCTCTGTTTTACTGGCTTTTAGCAAATTATTTAACCTCCCTGTGCATTTTCTTATTTATAAAATCGAATAAAAATACACTCTCATAAATGACTTAATATATTTAAAGCACTTACAACTATGTCTGGCCCATAATAGGTACAATTAATGTATTAACTATGATTTTATAATACACACTGTAATGGTTATAAACATGAACTTTGAAACCGAATGATCTACCCTGAAATCTTACATCACTCACTAGCTGTATGTCCTTCAGTGCATCACCTAGGATTTCTCTGTTGCAATTTCTTCATCCATAAAATAGGAGTAAATAATAGCATATACTTCATAGGTGGGATATGTGTATAAAATTATTAATATCTGTAATGAACATGACATGGTGCATAGCACATAAAACACATTTAATAAATATTACTTATATTGCTAATGGATTGGAATAGTTCTCCTAGTTTTCTGGCAAGGGATACTAGGTTTGTATTGGCCTGACTTCATGAGATAAGAGAGCTAACACTGGGAAAATGGAAACTGAAATTTTTTCTGATTATAAGATGTTCATGAGATATCCGAGTAGAGATTTCAACTAGTAATTGGATATAAATCTCAGAAAAGTTTACAAAAGTTTAACTAAGTTAAAATTTTAGGAGTTCCCATTGTGGCACAGCGGAAACTAATCCAGCTAGGAACCATGAGGTTGCAAGTTCAATCCCTGGCCTCGCTCAGTGGGTTAAGGATATGACGTTGCCATGAGCTCTGGCGTAGCTTGCAAACGTGGCGCAGATCTGGCATTGCTGTGGCTCTGGTGTAGGCCAGCAGGAACAGCTTCGATTTGACCCCTAGCCTTGGAACCTCCATATGCTGCAGGTGCAGCCCTAAAAAATGATGAAAGACAAAAAAAAAATTTAGGAGTCTTTTCTACAGAGATGGTTCTTTGAGCCATACAAGATGCTAGTTATCTGTTTGAAATAACTATGCAGGCAATTGAAATGAGGGTAGGACAGTGTTCACTGGGTTTCATCATTTAAACATTGGTCTAACTTGATGACAGGTTTCAGGTAGTGATGAAGATGGCAGTTAGTCTGAAAAAGACTGTAAGGTGAAGAAGTGGACAAAGCCAGTTTAGACAAATTTTTGGTTAGATCTTCTAAGAAAGAAAAAGAAATTGAGGCAGTGGCTGTATAGGAATTAAGGAAAGAGCTTTTTGAAAGATGATTCTGCTAGAATCCGATTGTTATCTATGAACTATATGCAAAATTAAAACTTAAAACTAAAGAAATAAACAATTGAAACAAGCATGTGGGGGAGTTTGCCATTGTGGAGGGCAATATAATATACTTTATTATAATAAGAGGAGAGAAGAAGATGAATTCAGGCTCAACTAATGTGCAGACTTAGTGATGGGAATTAAATGGGACTCAAAGTTAGCAGTGAGTGCTTTTTTAGATATTGGATTGGTCAAGATTTGCAGAAGAAAAGAGAAATCACTTCAAAGTTTCACAGCAGAAGGAACACAATGCAGGGTATTGGATATGCAGGTAGTGGAGTTGCACATCACCCAAGTAGGGAGACTTTGGAATAACATGGACAGCAAGGTCTCACTATCACCCCTAGGTAGTAAGGTCACAGGGAGGAAGAGGTTATGGCTCCAGGGCTGGGTCACCTCACAGAATCTGAAAAAAGAAAAGCCTGCCCAATGGGAGCAGGAAGAAATGCAGCTGCTGCCAGATACCCCAGAACACAGGGCCAGAGGAGGAGAGGGACAGACCTGGCTCCCATCTTTCACTCTCACACTCTCCCAGCAGGGCTGCCTCCTGGCAGACTCAGAAGGCAACCAAGTGAAAGGGGGGCCTGGGAGACTCAGGCTTCAGTTGTTATTTCTTTGCCCGAGAAAAGGTCAGAGGGGGAGTTCAGGGAGGATGTAGGTAAAAGCTAACAGGTCCCTGGCAACCACAAGTGTAAAGTGATCTCATTGGTATAAACTAGGGAGAAGGAAAATGGGGAGAAACGATGAGCAAGGAAAATATATGACATGGTCATTGTGAAGCAAGTTGAGTCTGCTTAACAGAGAAAAAATGATATAAAGTTTTAAGTTAAATCATGTGAAATTGCCATACTTGCAGGTCAAAGAAAATCTAATTGGAAATGTTATATGATTAAAACTGAGTGTTTTTTTAATTTTAATGTCAGGAACAGAACTATATGATTATTGCATATATTAAGAGATAATTGTGTATCATTTACTATCAGATAATATTTTTGTCACTAATGTTCGACAGAGTCATGTAGTTGACCTATAACTTATCTAAGTTGGTAGACCTCAAAGAACATTATTTGGCTAAATTTACCCAATTTTAATGAATGTTATTCACTTTGTAGGTAGAAAAGTGAAACTTTTATCAATATGGCTTAAATGATTTTAAACAAATTAACTATATTCACCCAATATTGATGTAGAATTAACACCTCTTGATGTCTTTATTAATTTATAATGGAAACGACAGCTTTCCAGTCACTGGAGTGCTCACATCTATTATCTAGAAAACAGTATTTCTTCTTTTCCTTCTCCAAGATGTCTGAGATTCTGCTTTACTGATCAGAAGTTTGTTTAGTACTAATAAGCATAGAATTAAAGCAAAAATATATGGATTGACTTGTGGGCTAGTTATCAAGGCCAAATGAAACCTGTTGAAATATCCTTGTTTCTGCACATGGAAGACATAGTAATCTAGATTATCATGTCCCCACAGGCTCAGTACTGATGCAGCCAGTGACTGAGCTACATAGTCACATTTTATCTCACTGGTTCTTCTGTTTCTTTTTGGTTCCTTGTCTTTCAATACACTCCTGATTGATATAGGATTAGACTGATGTTATATTTCCCTGGTTTGAGTCTTCTGTTATTACAAGCAGAAGGTTTTGTTGTTCACTCCTCAAAATTCAGCTCCGTCTTCCTTATTTCTAAGTTCTTGGAATAGGAAGTGGGGAAAAAAGGCAGGCAAATCATTGCTATCTCCTTATTCCACAGAAAATCATTATTTGCTAGAATCATTAAAAGAGAGATTAAGAACAATGAGCCCAAGTTGTGTGTCTGATAGTTGAAACTGTTATGAATTTTGTACCTCTAATTTCAAATGATTTGATGAACTACACATATTTAATAAATAATTCTGACCTGGAGTTCCTATTGTGGTGCAGTGGTTAACGAATCTGACTAGGGACCATGAGGTTGCAGGTTCGATCCCTGGCCTTGCTCAGTGGATTAAGGATGAGGCGTTGCCCTGAGCTGTGGTGTAGGTCGCAGACACAGCTCGGATCCTGCGTTGCTGTGGCTCTGGCGCAGGCTAGCAGCTACAGCTCCGATTAGACCCCTAACCTGGGAACCTCCATATGCCACAGGAGAAGCCCTAGAAAAGGCAAAAAGATAAAATAATAATAACAATTCTGTCCTGCTCTGCAATGAATAAAAGCGTTTGTTCAGACCATTCTGATTCATCCCCAGAATTAAGGGCAATGACTCAGTGAAATATTTGACAATATTTTACAGTGGAAAAGAACATGACTGAAATTTCTAAAATATATATGTCTGCTTGAAGTAAAACTACACATAATTTGTCCTTGTAGAAATGTCAAATGAATTCATGTCTTACTATTCTATAATGGAAAAGAACTATTTTTAGTTCTATCATCTCTCCAGATCATCGTCTTAGAATCCATTTCATTCCTGAGCAAATTTAAGTAGCAATAAAATACAACGTAGCTTTTCAGTGAATGAACATCAGAATATCCCTTTGATCAAGCTTTTTCTTTTCATGCTATTGAGCATAGCAATTTCATGGAAAAGGCCCATTAAAGACAGAATTGAAAAAAAGATCCAATCACAATTTTTGAAACCAGGAGAATACTAGAATAAAATTTTTTGAGCATGGCTTTATAGCTTTTCTATTTTGGAATGACAGATCATTTAAACAAAGAAAATGGTAGCTATATAAAGATATTGATTTATTAGATGATTAAATTCCAACTTTTAGTTTTAACCAATAAAGTTGAAAACTAAAATGATCAGATGGTGTTACATAAAAACTTTTTATTAGGATTTAATTATCCCAAGTTAGGAATGAATGAAAAATAATATTTGACTACATAAATCCCATATATATCTTAGAATTATTGTTTTCAAATCAATTTGGCATCATTTTCCCCAGAAAATGTCTGAAAGAAAAATACATGATTACCGGCCCATTTAGGAAAGATCCTTTATAATTTTAGAAAATATTTACAAGAGCAGAGTTAGAGTAATTCCAAGTTACAATTCTACTACACAAGACATATACAATGACTAAGAATCAAGGCAGTAACTTTCTTAGTAACAATCACCTTTGTAGATTGTTTGTAGATTAAAATTTACTCTACATTTAGTATTTTCTCTAAAGCCAACATACTTTTAAGAAAATGTGATAGATACAAGTGTGAAGTAATGGCGTCAGTCAACAGAAAGATTATCATTTCCTTATGAAACATGTTAATTCTTTGAAGTCATTTCATAAACTTTAAACTCATAATTCTGTAAAATATAATCTACTAAAATAACTAATTTAATAAGCTTCATATTTACTAAACTTCTTGCAAAAATAAGGTAAACACTAACCACACAATAACTGAAAGTTATTTAATACTTTTAGTAGTGGTATTTCACTTGATTCATATTAGATTATACAAGGAGTTTGTCTATTTCTTCAAAAATTAAAAGAAAAATAACCGTGAGCCATGCCACTAAATCATAAACAATAAAAAAATCCTCTCTGATAATCAGATTAACTAATAAAAGTTGTGTTTTTTACATTAATGGAGTATATAATAGGATCTATTCTTATATGTATTGATTCAGGAAACATTTATAGTGATTGTATGTGGGAGATTTTTAGACATTAATGCAAATGAATTGCACTCAGATCCTGAGCTTACAGTCTAGTTAGGATATAACATGACCATAAAGAGCCATAATAGGAGGCGGAGCAAGATGGTGGAGGAGTAAGAGGTCGTGCTAAACTTCTCCCAAAAACGTGTCAAAAAAACGCATCTACATGTAAAATGACTCAGGTAAAACATCAACTGAATGCTGGCAAAAGAACTTAAACCTCCAAAAAGGGCAAGAAAGTCTCGACATAACTGTGTAGAACAAAAGAAAAAAAGATAAGAGAGAATAAAAGGAATCAGGATGGGACTAGCATTCCTGAGAGGGAGCTGTGAAGGAGAAAAGGAGCCCACATCCTGGGAAGCCACCTAACTGACAGCAAGATCATCCAAGTCAGAGGGCCTTCAAAGTCACCGAGAAAAGTGCAGCAGCTAGACCGACAACAATAAAGCAAAGTGAGAGCTGCATGGATCATCTGACCCACCAGCCGGACCCCACAGCCTGAGACACTGGGTGGGGGCTGGCCACTGAGACTTAGGATCCTGAGGTCAGTCCCAGGGAGAGGACTGGGGTTGGCGGTGTGGGGAAAGCCTAAGGGACTAAGGAGCAGTGTAGCATGGGGAGGGGAACATCAGGGCAGAGGGAACCCGGGAGAAGGTCTGGACCAGCAGGAGAGGCAAGGCAGCATTATTGGGGAGGGCTAGAGGAGGAGAGGTGGACCACCATAGGAAACTCTGCACCCAAGCATGCGCATGCCCGTGGGCTCTCAGAGGATGGGGCGGCTCTGGCATGGGCCATGGGTAGTGAAAAGACTTTTGCTCCTTTAGGGGAGACTGGGCACTTCTTCTGCAGGCTACCAGTGGCCAGGCACCTCTTGTGTGGGCTGAGGGCATCAGGGGGCTAAGTGTGATGCTGCATGATCTACAGGTGGCAGGGACAGACTGCAGCAGTCTCAGAGGCCAGAGGGAAGCATGGCTTGCCACCACTAGGGGCCTCTGAGTGGCCTCCACCTGCGACCCCAGTCACCTCAGGGGTTGGCAAAAAAGAAAAAAGAGGGCACTGCAAACAAGCATTATACGCTGTTGCTCTCACTCCCCTGGGAACATACCTGCCCTGTAGCTGAAACTGCCAAATGTTCTGGGTGGATCTCAGACACGTGGTCACTGTCACTTCCCAAGACCCTACAACTAGGAGCAGCTGGTACAGCACCTCCTACATGGACTAAGTGGGACAGGGTGCCTCTTGTGTGGTCTGCAGGTGGTGGGGGCAAAGCACCATAGTTACCTCTGATTCCAGAGGTGGGAGTGGCTCACAACCACTAGGGGTCCATGAACAGACATCACATGCAGCCCCATTCACCTCAAGGGCACCACAGAGGAGGGCATTATGACCAAACACACCTGTTGGTGCTCTTGCACCCCTGGGAACACACCCTCCCTGCTGCTGCCACTGCCAAACACTGCAGGCAATACCCGTATGCCTGACCTCTGTCACTTCCCAGGATCCTGTAACTAGGAGCAGCCTGTCCAGCACCTCCTATGTGGGCTAAGTGAATAGGGTTGCTTCATGCAAAGTCTACAGGTGGTGGGGGCAAACCACCACAGCTATCACTGACTACAAAGGTGGTTGTGGCCCGCTACCACTAGGGATCCCTGAACAGGCACCAACTGTGGTTCCAATCACCTCAGAGGAGGCCATTGCAATCCAGTACAAGCTGTTATTGCTCTCACTTCCCTGGGAACTCACACACCCTGCTGCTGCTACTGCTAAATGCTCTGGTCACCTTCTAGATCTTCCTATAGCTCATTACCACTTCCCAGGGCCCTGCAACTGGGAGTAGCCTATGCCAACTTCCTGCAGGTCCTTGCTGCTATTGAGAGCCCAATGACCAGGCACTGACTGCTGGCCCTACCCATTGCCTCCTTCTCCCTGAAAACACACTGAGCATCCTGGGAATAACAGCCTGCTCACTCTGAAGAAAGAGACAGCAAATGTACAAACTCCCACACCAAAAATAAATAGTAGCTACCTGAAAAAATACAAAGGAGTACTATTGCATAGAAGTAGCCTTACAAGACTACAGTTTGGCTTCCCAAAACTCACAGAAAAAGAAAAATACAAGCAAGATGAAGAAGCTCAGAAACCATGCCCAGTTAGAGCAACAGGAGAATTCACCTAACACAGTCAACAATGAAACAAACCTCTGCAGTCTGACAGACTTTGAGTTCAAAAGGGAGACAGTGAAAATACTGAAGGAATTAAGAGAGAATATGAATGGTAATGCAGACTCCTTTAGAAAGGAACTAGAAAATATAAAGAGGAAACAAGAAAAACTAGAAAATTCATTTGTAGAGATGCAAACTGAGCTAAAGCAATAAAGACAAGCATGAATAA
This sequence comes from Phacochoerus africanus, assembly GCF_016906955.1. NCBI lineage: Eukaryota > Metazoa > Chordata > Mammalia > Artiodactyla > Suidae > Phacochoerus > Phacochoerus africanus. The sequence continues at coordinate 248,447,813 of NC_062544.1, read as the reverse complement.
TGCAGAGGAACGAATTAGTGACATGGAAGATAGAATAATGGAAATTACCCTATCAGGACAGCAGACAGAAAATCAAATGAAAAAACATGAAAATGATATAAGAGAACAATGAGATAATATAAAGCAGGCTGATCTATGCATAATAATAATTCCAGAAAGAGAAGAAAAAGAACAGAGGGTTGAAAATATATTTGAAGAAATTATGGCTGAAAACTTCCCAAATCTAAAGGATACTGATATCAAGATACAGGAAGCACAGAGGGCCCCAAACAAGTTGAACCTAAACAGGCCCACACCAAGATATATTACAATAAAAATGGCAAAAGTTTAACACAAAGAGAGGATTCTAAAGGCAGCAAGAGAAAAGCAAAGCGTTAATTATGAGGAACCTACATATGGCTATCCACTGATTTCTCTATAGAAACACTACAGGCCAGAAGGGAGTGGCAAGATATACTTAAAGTGTTTTAAAGAAAAAATCTGCAACCTAGAATACTCTATCCAGCAAGAATATCATTTAAGACAGAAGGGGAAAGAAAGAATTCCTCCAACAAACCAAAGCTAAAAGAGTACAGCAGTACAAAACCCATTCTAAAAGAAATAATATGGGCTTCTCTAAATTAAAAAAAAAGAAGTAAGAAGAATTAGGATGGAGGAAACCACATTTGGAAAGCAGTCACTTAAATAAGCCAGCATACTGATCTAAACATGAAGATGTTAAAAAAAAAAAAAGACATCAAAATCATACAATGTGGGGAAGGAAAGTAAGAAAACATAGATTCTTTTTTTTTTATTTTAATGATGTGTTTGAGCCTATATGACTATCAGGCTAAAGCAAGCAGATATAGGAAGGGGCCAACATACTTAAAAAACAGAGCAACCACAAATCAAAACCAAATATTACATTCACAAAAACTGAAAAGAAAAGTACTCAAGCATAAAACAAATGGAAACCATCCAACTAAAAAAAGAAAAGAAGAAAATAGAAACAAAGAATCAACTGGAAAACAAGGTTTAAAATGGCAATAAATACATATCTATCAATAATCACCTTAAATGTCAATGGACTGAATGCTCCAATCAAAAGACACAGAGTGGCAGATTGGATAAAAAAGCAAAAACTTTCAATCTGCTGTCTATAAGTAACTGACTTTAGGGCAAAGGACACATATAGATTGAAAGTGAGAGGATGGGAAAGATATTTCATGTCAATGGAAAAGACAGGAAAGCAGGAGTTGCAATATTCATATCAGACAAAATAGACTTTAAAATTAAGGCCATAAAGAAAGACAAAGAAGGATACTATTTAATGGTTAAAGGATCCATACAAGAAGAAGATATTATAATCATCAATATATATGTCCCTAATATAGGAGCACCCAGATACCTACAACAAATATTAACTGACATAAAAGGAGAAATTGATGGGAATACAATCATAGTAGGAGACTTTAACACCCCACTCACATCAATGGACAGATCCTCTAGACAGAAAATCAATAAAGCAACAGAGATTCTAAAGGACACATTAGAAAAGTTAGACTCAATCAACATTTTCAGGATATTATATCCAAAAAAATAAAAATATACCTTCTTCTCAAGTGCGCATGGAACATTCTCAAGAATTGATCACATGCTGCAGCACAAAGGTAACCTCAACAAATTCAAGAGCATAGAAGTTATTTCAAGTATCTTCTCTGACCACAATGGCATGAAACTAGAAATCAACCACAGGAAAAGAAGTGAGGAAAAAAACCTACTACATGGAGACTAAACAACATGCTACTAAAAAACCAATGGGTCAATGAGGAAATCAAGAAAGAAATTTAAAAAATACTACAAAACAAATAATGAAAATACAACCACTCAAAATTTATGGGATGCTGCAAAAGCAGTGTTCAGAGGGAAATTTATAGCAATACAGGCCTTCCTCAAAAAAGAAGGAAAAATCTCAAATTGACAACTTAACCCAACCACCTAAATGAATTAGAAAAAGAAGAACAAACAAAACCTAAAGTAAGCTGAAAGTAGGGACTCATAAAGATCAGAGAGGAAATCAATAAAAAAGAGATTAAAAAATAGAAAAAATCAATAAAACCAAGAGCTGGTTCTTTGAAAAGGTAAACATAATTGACAAACCTCTGGCTAGACTCACCAAGAAGGGGAGAGAAAAAACCCAAATAAATAAAATAAGAAATGAAAAAAGAGAAGTCACTACAGAAATACAAAAAAACCATAAGAGAATACTGTGAACAATTGTATGCTAACAAATTTGACAACCAAGAAGAAATGGACAACTTTCTAGAGACTTATAGCCTGCCAAAACTGAATCAAGAAGAAATAGATCAACTGAACAGACCAATCACTAGAAATGAAATTGAATATGTCATAAAAACACAACCTACAAATAAAAGTCCAGGACCAGATGGCTTCACAGGCTATTTCTACCAAACATACAAAGAGGAAATGATACCCATCCCCCTTAAACTTTTTCAAAAGGTTGAAGAAGAAGGACAATACTGAAGATATTCTATGATGCCAGGATCACCCTAATTCCATAACCAGATGAAGATACCATGAAAAAAGAAAACCATAGGCCAATATCTTTGATGAATATAGATGCGAAAATTCTCAACAAAATCTTAGCCAACCGAATCCAACAACATATAAAAAAGAGCACACGACAAAGTGGGATTCATCCCAGGTTCACAAGGATGGTTCAACATACACAAATCAGTCAACATCATATACCACATTAACAAAAGAAAAGTCAAAAACCACATGATCATCTCAATAGATGCAGAAACAGCACATGACAAAGTCCAACATCCACTCATGATAAAAACTCTTACACAAAAGTGGGTATAGAGGGAAAATTCCTTAACATAATCAAAGCCACTTATGACAAACCCACTGCAAATATAATACTCAATGGAGAAAAGCTGAAAGCCTTTCCACTAAAATCTGGAACAAGACAGGGATGCCCACTCTCACCACTGCTCTTCAACATAGTTTTAGAAGTCCTAGCCACAGCAATCAGACAAACAAAAGGAATAAAAGGCATCCAAATACGAAGAGAAGAGGGAAAACTGTCACTGTACACAGATGACATGACACTGTATATAGAAAACCCTAAGGATTCAACCCAAAAAATTCATGAACTAATCAACAAATTCAGCAAAGTAGCAGGATATAACATAACATTCAGAAATCAGTCACATGTCTGTATACCAAAAATGACATATTAGAAAAGGAATACAGAAATACAATACCTTTCAAAATTATACCCCAAACAAATACCTTGAAATACACCTGACCAAGGAGGAAAAGGACTTATATGCTGAGAACTATAAAACATTAATCAAGGAAATTAAAGAAGGTGTAAAGAAATGGAAAGGTATTCCATGCTCCTGGGTTGGAAAAATTAATATTATAAAAATGGCCATACTACCCAAAGCAATCTACAGATTCAATGCAATCCCTCTCAAATTACCCATGACATTTTTCACAGAACTACAAGAAACAATCCAAAAATTTATATGGAACCACGAAAGACTAAAAATTGCCAAAGCAATTCTGAAGAACAAAAACCAAGCAGGAAGCATCTCTTTCCAGGACTTCAGGCAGTATTACAAAGCCACACTTACCAAGACAGTGTGGTACTGATACCAAAACAGACATAGAGACCAATGGAACAGAATAGAGAACCCAGAAATAAACCCAGACACCTTTGGTCAATTAACCTTTGACAAAGGAGGCAAGAATATAAAATTGGAAAAAGGACAGTCTTTTCTACAAGTATTGCTGGGAAACCTGGACAGCTGCATGCACATCAATGAAACTAGAATGCTCCCTCACACCATGCACAAACATAAACTCAAAATGGCTTAAAGACTTAAATATAAGACAAGACACCATCAAACTCCTGCAGGAGAACATAGGCAAAACACTCTCTGACATCAACATCATGAATATTTTCTCAGGTCAGTCTCCCAAAGCAATAGAAATTAGAACAAAAATAAGCCAATGGGACCTAATCAAACTGACAAGCTTTTGCATAGCAAAGGAAACCAAAAAGAAAACCAAAAGACAATTTACAGAATGGGAAAAAAATAGTTTCAAATGAGGCAACTGACAAGGGCTTAGTCTCTAAAATATACAAGCAACTTATACAATTCAACAGCAAAAAAGCCAACAACCCAATTGAAAAATGAGCAAAAGACCTGAACAGACATTTCTCCAAAGAAGATATACAGATCGCTAACAAGCACATGAAAAATGCTCAACATCCCTGATTATTAGAGAAATGCAAATCAAAACTGCCATGGAATATCACCTCACACCAGTCAGAATGGCCATCATTAATAAATCCACAAATAGCAAATGCTAGAGAGGATGTGGAGAAAAGGGAACCCTCCTGCACTGTTGGTGGGAATGTAAGCTGGTGCAACCACTATGGAGAACAGTATGGAGGTACTTTCAAAATCTATACATAGAACTACCATATGACCCAGCAATGCCACACTTGGGCATATATCTGGACAAAACTTTCCTTAAAAAAGACGCATGCACCTGCATGTTCATTGTTGCGCTATTCACAGTAGCCAAGACATGGAAACAACCCAAATGTCCATTGACAGATGATTGGATTAGGAAGATGTTGTATATATACACAATGGAATAATACTCAGCCATAAAAAAGAACAAAATAATGCCATTTGCAGTGACGTGGATGCAACTAGAGACTCTCATCCTGAGTGAAGTTGGTCAGAAAGATAAAGACAAATACTATATGATATCTCATATCTGGAATCTAATATCCAGCACAAATGAACATCTCCTCAGAAAAGAAAATCATGGACTTGGAGAATAGACTTGTGGATGCCAAGGTGGAGGGGAGGGAGTGGGATGGATGGGCTGCTTGTGGTTAGTAGATGCAGACTCTTGCCTTTGTAATGAATTAGCATTGAGATTCTGCTGTGTAGCACTGGGAACTATGTCTGGTCACTTATGATGGAGCATGATAATGTGAGAAAAAAGAAATGTATACATGTATGTATAATTGGGTCACCATGCTGTACAGTAGAAAATTGACAGAACACTGTAAACCAGCTACAAGGGGAAAAAATTATAAATCATTATAAATAAAATAAATTAAAAATTTTAAAAAAGAGCCATAATAGAAGGTACAAAGTGATGGCTGGTATCTGCCTAATTTCTGGTACTTTCAATGCATTCAGTCTTCCCCAAAACCATTTTATTATGAGAACATAAAAGCTGTTAATAAACAACCAAACTATTTGAGGAGTTTTTTTCAGAAACTCCTTGCTTGGTCTTTTCTCTGGAAAAGTTTTAGGGCAGGGGGATCATTTCCAAAGTAGGGAACTTAATAGACTAAATGTTACAGAAGCCACCTGGTGAGCCTCTCTAGTGGTAGTGGCCTTGCATGTGGTTCTACATTCTCCAGGACAAAGTAGACTTAACCTGAAACTAGAAAGCACTTGGAAGATCATTTAGTGCCCATATTACTTATGGAAAGCTAGATTTTATTTTGCATCAACATCTTGTTACTGAATGAAATACTCGAGAGATGGAACTAAGAAATGTGTCTAGGTGAAAGAATAGGAAAAGAATTTTCTCTTCTGCTTTTACCACAATCTATATAAAAGGAGGAACTAAAGATTACCTCCTTTTCTGAGTCATTAGGATTCAGAAACAAAGATTCAGAGCATTCAGACTGGGTTTGCTTACTTGAACTGATCTCACATCTGGCATCCATTTGTCCTCAGAATTACAGACAGCTATGCATCAAGTACAATCAAATTGTGTTTTGTGGTAAATATCACCATGTTTTCTTCATTCATCTTGTGGAATGGAGATGATTATAGAATTCGATAAAGCATTTTATTATTAAATAAAACTTGTAGCATATGCACATACTTAATTTTGGATTCTAAATATGAAACATAATACAGTTAGTCTTTCAAATTAGCTGTCAAGCAAGCTTCTTTGTCTTCTTATAGAACTTTAATAAATATTTATTTGATTTATTTGGATTTCATTATCATAAAAGTTAACTTTCAGATTTAGGTTTAAATACACACATTTTTATTTTTTAATTTTTTTTGTCTTTTTCTTAGGGCTGCACCATGGCATATGGAGGTTCCCAGGCTTGGGATCTAATTGGAGCTGTAGCTGCCAGCCTACACCACAGCCACACCAATGCCAGATCTGAGCCACGTCTGTGACCTACATCATAGCTAATGGCAACACTGGGTCCTTAACCCACTGAGCAAGGCCAGGGATCAAACCTGCGTCCTCATGGATTCTACTCAGATTCATTTCCACTGAGCCACCATGGGAACTCCTAAATATATACATTTTTAATTAACATATAGCTCAATATTTAGAGGGTTAGGAAAACATGGTTAATTGATGTATGCCACCACTCTGGTCAAAAGTTGAACGAAATTAATAAACTCGAACTAGATGATTTTAGGTAAATTTCAATTAAAAGTCTGATCTCCTAAAACAAAAAAGTTCCTTATTTATTTATTCACCACACCTTCTGCATACAGAAGTTCTCAGGCCAGGGATTGAGCCCAAAGCACAGCAGTGACAATGCTGAAACCTTAACCAGTAGGCTACCAGGGAACTCCTTGTTCCTTTTTAAAAATAAAGCATGGCCCTTCATATGTTTTATTTGATCAAATTTAAAATAAATAAATGTTTTCCATTTATCTACTGTTTAAAGAATAAATATATCAGTACTTTTGAGGCTGACATATCACTTCCTCTCAATTAGTTGCATCCCAAACAACTTGTATACAGTTTTATAAACAGAGATTAATATTTTATCACTTCCCTCAAATCACATTCCTGAGACTTGATCTATTTTGTGTGTTCACATGGCTATAATATTTAGATGTTCACCTATTTGAACATAAGCCTAAGGACTAGACTCACTAGATGGTAACTTAGAATTCTAAAAGGTATTTGATCATTTCACAGTTACAAAGAACTGATAGATTTGGCAACTCTCTGGGATAAAGTATTATATTCAGCCAACCCAAACAATTAATACGTCTAATAAAATCAGTAAATTTTACTATTATCTTTATTTGCTTCTAGTTAGATACTATCATTTTAGATTTCTGTTAGAAATAGATGTCTGGGCATGTAGCATCAATCCATTGTCAGGGACACAAAGAATATACACCCAAATTGGAGTTGATGTTAGGATATGGACTTGTTTAGGGATCTATTGTTAGCCTATCACAGGTACTATACATTCTGGGAAAGTTGATTTAAAATGTCCCTGTATTGCTAATGCATTGATTAATTGATACCAAAATTGAAAAATTTATGTAAAAAATTATTTATGAGGTTAAACAATGACCCCAAAGACGTCCTTGCTCTAATCTTTGCAACCTGTGAGAAGCTTATCTTACACAGCAAAAGAGACTTGCAGATATGATTAAGGTTAAAGACCTTGAGATAAGGGATATATAAGTGGATCCAATGGCATTACTGAGTCCTTAGAAGTGAAGGGACTTTTCCCTTCTGTGGAAAGAGGGAGCTGTCAGCATGAGATGGGATTAATATCCCATGGCTGGTAGAGGGTTATGTGCGAACAGCAGAGAGAGTCCTCTACAGGCTGCAAAAGGCAGGAAGACAGATTCTTTCCTAGAGCCTCTAGAAGAAAAGGTAGCTTACCCAATGGCTTGATTTTAGCCCAATGAGACCTGTATTGGACTACTGACTTACAAAAATGTAAGGTAATACATTTGTGCTATTTAAGGTTACTAAATTTGTGGTAATTTATAAATTGCAGCAATAGAAAACAATATAAAGTATGAATCCAATTCATTACAAATTCACTTCAAGTTTCCATACCTACAAAATTTCACCAAAAGGGAAGTTTCAAAAATTTAAGATCATGTTTTATCATTTAAAAAAAAATAGGCTGACTGAGATTAAAAGAAATTTTTCTGGAACACAGGGCTCTCCTGATGTCTAATCCATTATGCCAGCCTGACTTTCCTTCAGTATTATCAAAAATATGTTATTCTATCATGTTTTGAAAACATGAGCTATTTTTATATGAGATCATTATTTTCAAAGGACACAGGAAGTTGCAGCTACATCTGTGCTCCTGGTGGCAGGGAGCCAAGATTATGTAAGCACATTTATCACTGTGGTTTGTGTTTTTGCTTCTATTCTTCCCAGCTAACCTAAGTTTCGTGAAGGCGGAAGCTGGCTGTATTATCCATCATTTAACTACCCCCTCACTCCTCTACTGCCTCAAACATGCTGCTAGGAAGATACTAATTATATATTTGTTGAATGAAAACAATAATGTGCAATAAAGGTAAGAGGTACAAACTCTGATCAGAAAGGATGTTGACTGGAACACCATGATGAGGCATTCGATAAGCCCATAGATAGTAGTTTTGGCAAATGCAATGTGCTCAGGAAAGATGAACCATCTTCAGAGGAAGTCTCTTCTAGTAAGAAAAAAAGGGTTTTCCCTTTCATGATGGAAGTAATCCATTTAAACAATCAGCCATCAGGTAGTTGGCTGGTCATTGTCTGATCCATCTGGGTAATTGACCATATTAGGAACTTGGTGTTAGCCTCTTTTGTTAGTAGGTTAGGTATTCAGCAGTGGCTGTAGCCAGATCAACCTTGTTGAGTGGAAAAATCCATGCATAATCTTTATCCACGCCATGATGGTCATTTTGTTCATGAGTCTACTGGTCAGCAACAGGAGTAACTAGGGAACATGGCTGATTGATGTCCACAGAATGAGCCATTGTCTTTACCTGATTAAAATCCTCCTCTGCTAAGGCCACCCTTTGGTGAACATTCACAAAGACACACAAAATCTTCACAATCTGCGTGCCATTTGGAGAGGTTTATCTACATGTCTTTTCCCTATACCTCCTTGTTGCTAATTTTCCAATTGTGCTCATTCCAAATCCCTGACTTTCTAGCCAGCTTATTAACCACAGTCTATAATTCATGTAGATTCATATCTCTGGCTGTGTCTCTTTCCCAAAAAAATAAATAAGATTTTTTGCTTGAAATTCTTTCCAATGAAGATTTTTCTTCACTCTTTCCTTCAGGGCCAACTCAGAGTAGGACTGTAGTACTACCACTGTTCACTTTTGGGAGGTTTTTGCAAATTGTATAGAAGAGTCTGTAAACTAGGTATGAGTTGTTTCTTCCTCAGTCATTGGGTATCAAGAATTCCTTTGAGGTGATAGGAGAATGTTGAAAGAAATAGGTATTGTATATAGCGGAAATGGGGGCCAAGAGTATTGAGCCAATTCTTTATATAACTTGTTCCTTTGAGACTTGCTTGAGCAGCTCTTGTATATGCCACTTCATTTTGGTAAAGGAATGCTGCTATGTACAACAAATGGCTTGGTGGGACAAATTCACATCAAGTTTATGATGGGAAGTCAGGCATTCAGTGTCTACTAATATCTATCAGCATAGTCAGCATTCACTAGTTCCAAGTCAAAAGGTGGAAATGGGATTGACTCTTCTCACTGTCTCTCCTAGTGACCCAATAATAACACCTTTGTTTCTTGTCCCTGTTACTAGGCTCTGCTGATCTGGAAATCATCCTTCCAAAAGAGGGACTATTTTTCCTAGTGGCCACTGAATGAACATTTAGGTTGAGACTGCCACCTGGCCAATTTGGTATTGCTCCAAAGAAACTGAGCTTAGGAATTACTGTATGGCTCAGCGGGTTAAGGATCCAGCAATGTCATTGCAGCAGCTCAGATTGCTGCTGTGGTTTGGCTTCGATCCCTGGCCTGGGAACTTACATATGCCATGGGTACAACCAAAAACAAACAAACAAACAAAAGAAATGGAGCTTAATTCTCCTCCCCTTCAATGCGAGCTACATTTAGTGACTTGCTTCTAGTCTATAGAACAAAATGGAAATGATGATATGTAATTTCCAAGATAGGCTATAAAAAGACTAAAACTTCTGTGTGGGGAACTCTTCTATGTTCCCTCTCTAGGATCATTTTCTCTTAGGAAGCCAGATGCCATATCACGAATACAATTTTAGAAGCCTATGAAGACATCTATGTGATGATGAACTGCATACTATATCCAATAGCCAGCAAGGAAGTGAAGCCTCCCAACTGAAACACATGTGATCTTGGAAATGGATCCTTCCTCAGCTGGTTCTTCTGATGAGACTGTAGCCATAGCTGAAAACTTAGCAGCATTCCCAGGAGAGATTCAGCCAGTGTCCTAACTAAACTGCCTCCAGAGCCCTGATACCCAGAAACTGCTAGATAATAAATATTCATTATTTAAATATAAGCTGTGTTATAATTTATTAAGTAGCAAAAGAAATACTAATTAGAAAAACTCATATAACCAATACTAAAACTGACCCAACCTATGTTCACCAGGGGTTGGAGCTTTGTGGCATTTGGTCTCCAGTTGTATACAGATCAGTAGAAGGTCAGATTGCACAGGAGGATCTTGTGGGCTATTGAAAGTAATTCCACTTTTACTTGAAGTAAAATGGGGAGCTATTGTGAGATTTAGTCAGAATGGTGACATGATCTGACATATTAAAAATGCCACTCTGGTTGCTGGGATGAGAATAGAATATAAGGGACTGAAGCAGAGAGGCATAGTAGGGAACTATAATGCTATATGTAAGCAAGGATTACAGTACCTTAGATGAGAACATTAACATTAAAGTTGTGAGAAATCCTTGGATTTGGGGTATTTTTGAAAGTACAGCCAATAGGATTTTCCAAGAGATTCTAGTAGGTTGAGGGAAAAAAAAAGAAAAAAAAAAAGAGGAATCCAGTGGCTTCACAGTTTCACCTGAGCAACTGAACTCTTGGCATTACCATCTACTGAGCTGCAAGTAGAACACATATGGGAAACAGTCTGGGAGTTTTAACATTTGAGTTTGAGGCATTTGTTAGCCTTCCAACCAAAAATATCCAGTATGCCTTTGGACATAAGAGCCTGAAGTTTGGCTAAAAGGTCTGAGTTGAAGGTATGTATTTGGGAATTATTGGAAAATATTTGACAGTGAAAACATTGCTGCTTGATGAGATCATCAAAAGAATGAGCGTAAGTAGAAAAGAGAAGGGCTGGAGTTCCCGTCGTGGCGCAGTGGTTAACGAATCCGACTAGGAACCATGAGGTTACGGGTTCGATCCCTGCCCTTGGTCGGTGGGTTAACGATCCGGCGTTGCCGTGAGCTGTGGTGTAGGTTGCAGACGCGGCTCGGATCCCGCGTTGCTGTGGCTCTGGCGTAGGCCGGTAGCTACAGCTCCGATTCGACCCCTAGCCTGAGAACCTCCATATGCCTCAGGAGCGGCCCAAGAAATAGCTACAACAACAATAACAACAACAACAACAAAAGACAAAAAAAAAAAAAAGAAAGAAAAGAGAAGGGCTGAACTTTGCAATCCTCAAGATTAAGAGACAGAGCAAAGTGGAAGTATCAAGAATGAAAAATCAGAACAGTCAGTGGAGTGAGAGGACCATTCTCTATTTTATCTAGATTACTTGAACAATATATTTTCCCCTCACTTTCACACTCTCTCCCTTTCAATCCATAGTTCCCAAAGCAAAAAGAGTGTAACCCACCACATAGCATTTCCTTGATTTAGATCCTTCAGTGGCTTCTTTTTTCTTTTCTTTTCTTTCTTTTTTTCTTTCTTTTTTTTTTTTTTTGTCTTTTTAACTATTTTAGGGCCGCACCTGTGGCATATGGAGGTTCCCAGGCTAGGGGTCCAATTGGAGCTGTAGCCACTGGCCTATACCACAGCCACAGCAACACGGGATCTGAGCTGCATCTGTGGCCTAAACCACAGCTCATGACAATGCTGGACCCTTAACCCACTAAGTGAGGCCTGGGATCGAACCCACATCCTCATAGATGCTAGTCAGGTTTGTTAATCACTGAGCCACGACGGGAACTCCTCAGTGGCACCTTTTCTACTTATAAGCCTTGGTCTTGTAAAGTATTCCATGACGCTGAGTCAGTAAAGTTTAGCCTGAACAGTTTACTTTGGCTTTCCTGATTCTGATCTTCCATGCTCCTGATACTGAATGAAATTGAGACTTTCTGCTTTCTTGTCCTGCATATTGCATGATTGGCTGCAGATAGGATCTCCACATTCTGAATACTAACATTGTAACTGAAAGTTGCTTTAAATATAGCTCAACAGAAAAGTGACAGACTTGATTCCTTTCAGTACACCTTCTAGGCACTAGTCATTCTTCTGTGATGTGTAAAGAAGACCCCTTCAAAATAGGCCTAATAGGTCTTTTTCTATATCATAACATTTAAAATTGATTATTTATTGATTTATTTAGTACAGAAAATCATGAGCTAGTTTTACAAATCGAGTTACCCATAAGTTGGTAGATTACTAACACCCTTTATTTGAATAGTGCTTTATAATAAAAAAAATGTTTTCTACACAATTATTTATTGCCTTTGGTATTGTTACCAGTTAAATAAGTAGCTCTGTTGTTGTTGTTATTGTTTTTGTTTTTTAGGGCCACACCTGTAGCACATGGAAGTTCCCAGACTAGGGGTCGAATCAGAGCTATAGCTGCCAGCCTACACCACAGCCATAGCAATGCAAGATCCAAGCCATGTCTGTGACCTATACCACAGCTCATGGCAATGACAGATCCTTAACCCACTGAGTGAGGCCAGGGATCAAACCCACATCCCCATGGATCCTAGTCGAGTTCGTTAACTGCTGAGCCATGAAGGGAACTGCTAAGTAGCTCTTTTTTGGACAATAAAGTCAACATAAAAGAAATATGTATGCATTTGATATAGGATGTAGATGGGTCCCAGGCTGAGAGCAGTAGGAGCTTGTCTGCTGCTGACATTTCAAGGAAAAGATAAACACAGGAGCAGAGAAAAGCTGTGCTCTGCTGGAGTAAAATGATAAGATGACCACATTTTTTGGGGAATCAAGTAGACCTCACAAACCACACATGTGGAGAAAAGACTCTCAATGGTCAGAGAAGGGAGTGGGTGCCTTGCCAATCTTAGATAAAAGAGGCACACACATATCTGGGAGGGCCCTGAGTCAGAACGGATATGGGTAATGAGCAAGATGACTGGCAAGAAGGAAACAGGAAAACTGCACCCATATAAGCAGTTTAAGCCACCCTCAAAGCATAACTTTCTCTCTGAGTCCGCCCCTGTGATCCTTTTCACATTTACTCTGCTTCTAATAAATGCTTTACCAGGTTCACTATCTCTGTCTCTTTGCTGAACTTTTTGGTCAAAGACAAGGACTGAGGTCCTCTATCATGCCCACTGGCCCTTGCAGTCCAGCAGTTAGGATTAGACACTTTCACTGCCATGGCCTAGGTTCTATCCCTGATGGGGGAACTAAGATACAGGTTCAAGCTGCTGTATCCTTGGCCCCCTGAGATCACTTTTTCCTTTCTAGGAATTTACTACTTTACTATTCATATTTCTTTTTATATTTTTATTTATGATTTGAAAAATATAAAAACAGTATTTTATTTAATTCTAGAAATATGGTTAGTATGAAATTCTAAGAAACTTACTGTAAGATACAAGTTTAACTTTTTAATATAACACTCCTTTGTTTGAGCTGAATGGATTCCCGGTGGTAACATGACAATAAATGTTATTTTGAACAGAAAAAAAAAAAAAAAAAAACAATTTTAGAAATGATAGTGCCCTTAAAAATGATGCAGGATTTAGGAGACAGCAGTCATTTAATGAAAATTGTGGAATAACTGCTCTGTGAAATACTTTAGAAGCTGAAGGAAAATATTTCTTTATATTTTGCTTATAGCATTTTGCTTTTATTTTAGGAATTTATTTTTGTTTGTTTGCATACAGATCCCTAAGAGTAGTGAGATCCCATCGCAGCTATTGTTTTTGTTTTCCTTTTGAAAACAGTAACCCATGGATGCAGGACAATTTTATCCTAACTCTTCAGAAAGACTGACTTCAATATTACATGCTATTTCCTCCCTCAGTGTTGTGTCAGGCAGGTACTGAAAAATCCATTTTCAATTTGCTTTACATCTTTTATCTGCTTTATTATTCACTTTTTAGAAATGCCTTCACTTTAGGAGGCCAAACAGCTAGTGTTGCCCAACTCCATGCTTTGCCATTTTGTTTAGAGCACCCTGTAGGAACTTAAGTATATTAACTCGTCTTTGAAAAAAACAAAAACAAAAAAACCTAATCGGATTTCCCGATCTCCTTCTAAACCACCAGATACTCTCTTATCTCATTTTGAAAAAAAGAGTGAAGAAATTGATCTTTTTTGTGCTCTGATACATCCAGGTTATCTGAGACCTTAGCCTTTGATGGGCCTACGATAGTTACAGAGCACTAACTGCTCCGTTTAGGAACAGCTAAAGTTTACAAATAGACTTAGTGACTAAATTTAGTTCGTTTTTTATTGCCTTAAAGGTAAACTATTTCTCTTAAAAATGAAATGACTTTTTAGGATGCTCTTTTCTTTCAGGGGGATACCTTTTATATTTGTGTAGTACTCTTTGTGTTTTTAATGCTATTTGAAAATCTAACTTACAAGGAAGTTATATTAAAAGTCACATCATTACCTTCTTTAAGTACACATAAAGCTGCTCAAACAAATGCTTCTCTGAATGGTTTTCTGTCACCTTTCCCTGTACCCTGAAAATGTGAAAATAAATCTGCTATACCCGAAATCTGCTGCTTTTATGTATGTATATATGACTTATGCAAATTATGTATGTATTTTTCCTTTAGATTTATAGTTGAGTCTTCTTTGGCTCATGCTCTCTTTCCTTTTTTTAATTAAAGTATAGTTGATTTAGGAGTTCCCATCGTGGCACAGGAAAAAAATCCGACTAGGAACCATGAGGTTGTGGGTTCGATCCCTGGCCTCGCTCAGTGGGTTAAGGATCCGGCGTTACTGTGAGCTGTGCTGTAGGTTGCAGATGCAGCTCGGATCTTGCATTGCTGTGGCTGTGGTGCAGGCCGACAGCTACAGCTCCAATTAGACCGCTAGCCTGGGAACCTCCATATGCTGTGGGTGAGGCCCTAAAAAGACAAAAGACAAAAAAAAAAAAAAAAGATACATGCACTGTGATGTTCACGACCTTATACCTAATTTCCATACTACCCAAAGCAATCTACAGATTCAATGCAATCCCTATCAAATTACCCAGGACATTTTTCACAGAACTAGAACAAACAATCCAAACATTTATATGGAACCACAAAAGACCCAGAATCGCCAAAGCAATCCTGAGAAACAAAAACCAAGCAGGAGGCATAACTCTCCCAGACTTCAAGAAATACTACAAAGCCACAGTCATCAAAACAGTGTGGTACTGGTATCAAAACAGACAGACAGACCAATGGAACAGAATAGAGAATCCGGAAATAAACCCTGACACCTATGG
Source organism: Phacochoerus africanus (assembly GCF_016906955.1). Taxonomy (NCBI): domain Eukaryota; kingdom Metazoa; phylum Chordata; class Mammalia; order Artiodactyla; family Suidae; genus Phacochoerus; species Phacochoerus africanus. The sequence goes on along the minus strand of NC_062544.1, from coordinate 248,432,348 downwards.
TCAATTAATCTTTGACAACGGAGGCAAGAACATCAAATGGGAAAAAGAAAGTCTATTCAGCAAGCATTGCTGGGAAACCTGGACAGCTGCATGCAAAGCAATGAAACTAGAACACACCCTCACACCATGCACAGAAATAAACTCCAAATGGCTGAAAGACTTAAGTATACGACAGGACACCATCAAACTCCTAGAAGAGAACATAGGCAAAACACTGTGGGACATCAACATCATGAATATTTTCTCAGGTCAGTCTCCCAAAGCAATAGAAATTAGAGCAAAAATAAACCCATAGGACCTCATCAAACTAATTTCCTACAGTTCATTTTTATTTCACAGTGATTCCCAGTTAAATTTACTGAACAACTTCTCTGATCAGAAACAGTCACTGGTCAGCCACAAGCTATAGGATGACATTCATCTTGTCAAGGAAAGCCTCTAATATCCTCTAACTCTATGTTTCACTATTGCAACTCCTACCAGGATCGAATCTTCATGCTTTTCCATATGTTTCCCCTTCCATAATCAAATCTTTGATGTTTCTTCTTTTCTCTACCTCTTTTAAAATGTAATGTTTATTTTAAAATACAAATTTTTCATCGGAGTAATACAATGCAAAGATAAAATATTGCTAAAGAATATATAATGTGAAAATAGCAACATCATTTGCTTTTCTACTTTATCCAAAATACTCTTTATCAGAATCACCCATTCCCAACTTATATGGCTACTTTCTCTTTATGTTCACATTGATACACCTTGGAAAAAAGTATTTTAGGCACTATCTTCTGACTTTTCATCTTAGAAGGTGACAACCTGGCACTCCTCTCTCCTCCAATATGTTTTTCCAACTTTCGAGTAGGAATAAATTCTGAATACGCCTCCTTTTTGTGCACCTTCTTACTTTTGTCCTAGAGTTAATGATTGCTTCATTTCCATTTGACATTTTTTATGTGCACATTAGCAGTTTCCCAAGTCTCAAAAAAGCTCTGCTGCCTGACTAGCTAAAGTATTTTTCATGTGCTCCACCTTCCCAACTCCATTTTTCTTCCTGGAATCATCATTCTTAGGTCTTCTTTTCTTCAATTCAACCTGGCTGGTTCTTTTTTAGGCCTGCTCCACTGCCATCATCTGAACACTCAATTTGCCCCATGATAGATTTTTTTCTTGTCAAATCCCAAATTTTATATGCTCATTTTTGTGGTCCACACTGTCCAATAAATTCTTAATAAATGGCACATTAAAAAATAAATATTTTGGGGTCATCACACCTGGAATTTGTTTACTCTATTTTTATAATTGATTGGTTGACAGATACAGAATTCTAAGTTGAAAATAATTTCACTCACACTTTTAAAACAATTCCTTTTTTATGGTATTCTTGCTTTCAATTTGGCTGGTGAGACATTCATCACTATTCAAACTATTGAGCTCATGTACATGAACTATCTTCTTTCTCTCTAGAAGATTTAACAGTTCTTTGTCATTCCTTATATTTTAAATTATCCCGTGATTTTCTTCGGCTATGTCTATTCCCCTCTGTCCTCACATTTATTGTTCTAGACATCATTTAGCTCACTAAATACAGAGTTTGTGTCATTTAGTACCAGGCAATATTCTTATAATTTTGTTTTTGGTATTTCCTTCTCTATATTCTCTGCCCTCATTTTCCCTTACGTTGTCCTTTACCCTACCACTGAGTAAGCTCTTGGACCTCCTGAATTGACTGTATAAATGTGACATTTTTGCTTCCTACTTATTTTTTGTCTTTTTAGTGCCACACCCATCCGGGCAAGGGGTCAAATTGGAGCTGTAGCTGCCTGTCTACTCCACAGCCATAGCAACACCAGATCAAGTCATGTCTGTGACCTATAGCACAGTTCACCACAAGGCAGGATCCTTACTCCACTGAGTGAGGCCAGAGACCAAACCAGCATCCTCATGGATACCAGTCAGGTTCATTACTGCTGAGCCACAATAGAAACTCCTGCTTTCTATTATATATATATATATATTTATACACACACATATATATACATACACACACATTTACATACACACACATTCTTTTTCTCTCATACTATTTTCCAACATGTACTATCCCAAGAGATTGGATATATTTCCCTGTGCTGTACAGTAAGACCTCATTGCTTATCCATTCTAGATGTAATACAGTTTGCATCTACCAACCCCAATTGTTTCCTGGTTTTAAAATCATCCTTTTCTTTTTAGGATATGTCCTTAATTTTTTTCCAACTATAATTATGAAGTTTTTTTTAATCTATACTCTTAAATTTCTAAGAGTTCTTTTTTATCATATTGAGATCTGCTCATTCTATATTTATAGAATTTTTGTTTCATAGATACTGTATCTCACTTTATTTCTTGGCATCCTGTATTTTTTCTCTGTGTCTTATGTCAAGCAACTTTATTCTATTTGTCATTGATTAAATAAAAGGCAAATCAAAACCTAGAACTGAGGTGTTAAAATGCTAATTGGGGGAGTTCCCTGGTGGCTCAGTCAGTTAAGTATCTCTGGCCATGGAACTTCCACATTCCACAAATGTGGCAAAAAAAAGCAATTTAAATAAACAAATAAAAAGCCAATTGGGGATTCTGGCTTCAAGTAATTGTGGAATTCCAGTCATTGGACTAATCATAGTTAACTCTGAAAATATTATAAAGAAATAATGAAAACCCCGGAGAAACACCAAAATCAGGCAGAAACTGGAGAGAACCTAGCTTTGAAAACAAGGGTGACACAATAGGAGAAATTTTTACTCAAGTACTCTCACCAATACCAGCTGATAAAATTTAAACAGAAAGATAAACTTTTATTGACCTCATTATACAGAGTATAAATTCAGAGATACCAGACTAGCTAAAAATTGAAGGACAAAAATCCTAGAAAGAAAAAGAGAGAGAACCCAAGGACTTCTGAAATCTGAAAAGTACAAAATCCCCTCAAATTCTTTGCTAACCCCCAAACTTTATTTCTTGTGCAAAAAGACCCCAAGGAGCCCAGTAGGAAGCTACAGTTCAAAGTTTGACAGTGATTAGGAGAGATTTTAGCTACTTTCCACTGTAAGGGTGACAGAATTTTTAGTTCAAGTCCTGAAAAATTAGGGATCCAGTAAATACCCTTTTTCCCACTGATACCTCAGAAGGGACACATTTTAAAATCAAAGGGATGTCAAAATGCATGAAAATGAATCACCTGTGTTGCACATTTATTCTTTTCTATTTTTTTATATAAAAGCAGGCTCACTTCTTCCTGCCAATCAGGTTCATTTCTCTCTGACATTATGGTGACTTCTTTTCTTACTTTCTGGTCCCTAGGTACAAGAAATCCAAAGTGACTTACTTGTAGCCAAAATTTAGTTCAATAGGATCCTTGCTATGCCCCTTGGCAAGAGTACACTCCCTTTAGAGATAAAACTTCTAATCCTGCAAAGCCCAGAATAATCAGGATGAGAAGCACAAATTCCCCAGGGAGGCATTGGGAACAATGTTAAGAAGGGCTATCTTTGGGGTTAATAGATGCAGACTATTGCCTTTGGAATGGATTAGCAATGAGATCCTGCTGTGTAGCACTGGGAACTATGTCTAGTCACTTATGATGGAACATGATAATGTGAGAGAATTCATGTGTACATGTATGCGTAACTGGGTCACCATGCTGCAGAGTAGAAAAAAATTGTATTGGGGGAATAACAATAAAAAAAGAAGGACTATCCTTATTCTCATCTCATTGTTATAAAACATCTGAAATCATGTATTATTCTATCAGACATATTGAATCATACTAAGGTATCATATCTAATGCATTTTGAAGGATGACATTCCATATTTTCATATTGTTATTTGGCTAGTGCTGTAGCTGTACCCTTAGTAGACTTTGCCAATATTCTATAATTTTAGATAGTGCTGTGTTATAATCAGCAGATATCATAGTCATGGATCCACTTCTGTATGTATTTCACTTTGAGAGGAGTCCCCTGGTCACATTTTATGCTGTATAAATATTGATAGCCCCCTGAAGAAACTGGATGAAGTTCTGTGGGCAGGAAAGAACACATATTTGGAACAGGCATCAATCCCTTTGAGGATAAATTGCCTGTCCTTTTAGAAATAGAAAGGACTAGGTACACTTGAATTACCACATTGGCTGGCCAATTGGTAACCTTGAGGAATTGCATCATAAGTTAGGTGTAATATTGGTCTCTGTAACTGACATACTGGTCATTCATAGCAGAAGTAGTTAGAAGCCCTTAGTAAGAGCTTATGGTATAGGGTACCCTGTGTCTTCTACCCTGGCACTACCTTCTTGTGAATCAGGCCACTTTGGGTCAATGATAAAGGCTTGCTTACATCAATAGATCTATATCATTGTTTGGTGCTTCTTTAGCAGTGGATGCTTTCTGGTGGGTACTAATATGTGATGCAAAAATCTTTACTCTTCATGACTACCCCATACCTCCACCAAAATGACTCTATACCTTCTTGGCTCCAATCTTCCAGTCCTTTTCCTTTAAAGCCCCTTATTCAGAACCTGCTTATAATCTCATATTATACTTTCCACTTCTCCTTTAACTGAAGTAGATAACTAGGTGTACACTTGCAGCTTACTAGTTAGAAAGATTCTTCCTCTCTAACCATCTTTTGCAGATGCTCTTAAATGTGGCTAGATTCAACTCCTGCCTATTTTAGATTTGAAACCACGTAAAATCTAACCCATCTATAAATCAGATTTGGTATTTTGTCTCCTCTTTAGCTATCTTATGAACAGTATCCCATAGGACCTGTGCCCTCAGTGTAAACAAGATAACTCATGACTATGAGTTTCCAAGTACACTGGGCAAGAACATCAATCACTTATGCTTCCTACAGCCAAAGATCTGATAGTTACTCCTAAAACTTATACTCGCCAAAAATAATTGGGATAAATATTTAGATTCTGAAAGATAAAACATGTGTAATAAGCGATGAGATGGGTAATTTAAAGAATTTTGGAAACTATAAAAAAAGAACTAAATAGAAATCACAGAACTGAAAAAACATATCAAAATTTCATTGGATGATTTTTATAGTATATTGCACACAACAGAAAAAATATCTGTGGTCTTGAAGACATGTAAATTAATTTCATCATACTGAAGCACTGAGGGGAAAATATTGAAAAAAAAATTGGCTAAAAATTTTCCAAATGGGTTTACAGAAAGGAACCTATAAACAAGAAGCTTAGTCAACTACAGATAGGATAAATATAAAGAAAACCATAGTAGGCCCATCAGTCCAACTGGTGAAACCCAGGGGTAAAGAAATGAATGTTGAAAACAGCTTGAGAGGAGTTCCCATTGTGGCTCAGCAGGTTAAGGACCTGATGTCGTCTCTGTGAGGATGTGGGTTCAATATCTGGCCTAGCTCAGTGGTTTAAGGACCAGGTGTTGATGAGACACCTAGCTCGGGAACTTCCACGTGCTGCAGGTGCAGGCATAAAAACAAAAAACGAAAATAAAAACCAATAAGAGAGAAAACATGTTGCAGATGAAGAACGACAGTCTAAGACTAGCAACTGACTTCACATCAGAAAAGATCGAAGTCAGAAAACAATGACATGACAACTTTAAAGTGTGTGATAAAAAAATACCTGCCAACCTAAAAATTCTGTATGTCATAAAAATATCTTGGGAGGTGACGTAAAAATATTTCAGATTAAACAAAGCTGGGATATTTTATTGCTGGTAGATAACTTATTTAGGTTGAAGGAAAATGCTGTCCGATGGAAACTCAAATTTGTAGGAAGGCCAAAAGAGCCCTTGAAATGTGAAATAAATGGAGAAAAATTAAAGGTCATCTTTTCTTAGATTCCCTAAAAGGCAAGACTCTTTCAAGAAATATTATACCCATGTTTATGAGGTTATAACTTAGATAAATGAAAAATAAATTATAACAGAGCAAAGATGGAAAAAGGTTTAAATAGAATTATATTTTTGTAACTATATTACTGTATGAATGAAATTATATAATATTAACTTGAAGTAGAATGGTTTTAAAGATTCATATTGAAATTCCTAGAGATATTTATTTAAAGTAATAAAATGAGACTTAAAGCATTAATGCAGGAGATAGGATATAATATTAAAAATATTCCAAAAAAGATAGGTAATGAGAAACAAAGAAAAACAAAAGGCACAGGTGGAAAACAAGTAGCAAGAGGGCAATTGGATAAAAAGATCCAATCAAAATGTAGAAACTGTCAGGGTGGACTAAAAATAAAAGAAAGATAATTCTATCCTGCTTACGAGGGATACTGTATACTGTAAGACATGGACTGCATATATACCCTCCACAAGATATACCAGGAAAACACGAAACATAATAAAGCTTGTGTTAACTATGTCAGTATCAGACCCAGTAGACTTCAAATAAGAGCCTTACCAGAAATAGAGTTCTTTCAAACTGATAAAAAGGGCAGAGCATAGTGATTATAATCAACAATACTGTATTAATACTTCCAAATTTTTAAAGAACTGACTGTAGGTGTTGTCATCACAAAAAATAAATGATAATTATGTGAGGTGATGGAGGTGTTAGCTAAAACTATGGCAGCAATCCTATTGCAATACATAAATAAATCAAACCAACATGTTATACACCTTAAACCCATACAACGTTGTGCATAAACTATAACTCAATTAAAAAGTCAATTAATCAAGAAGACATTAGAATCCTAAATATACATATACACCTGATAACTGACAAATATGCAAATATAGTTGAAAATTTTAACACCTTTCTTGTAGTAATTGATAGAACAGCCAGGAAGGATATGGAAGATTGGTACAACATTTCAAACTACTTAACCTAAATGACATTTATAGTCCATGACAACAAACCAGTTAATTATCTGAATATCTTGGGACCAGATGCATTTTGGAATACAGAATTATTAGCTTTTTTTTTTTTTTTTTTTGCTTTTTAGGGCTGCACCTGTGGCATACAGAAGTTCCCAGGCTAGGAGTTGAATTGGAGCTGCAGTGTGGCCTACACCACAGCCATAGCAAGGTGGCATCCGAGTTGCATCTGCAAACTACACCACAGCTCAGGGCAACACTGAATGAATCCCTGATCCACTGAGCTAGACCAAGGATTGAACTCACATCCTCATGGATACTAGTCAGTTTCATTCCCTCTGTGCAATGACAGGAACTCCCTATTTGCCTTTTCAGAAAGGCTACTTAGTACACATAAAATTCAGATCCACTATTCCTTACCCAAAATTATCCAAAAAACTCGGAAAATTAAATTTTGGTTATCTGGGAGCCAAAGCTATTTTGGTAGGAGAATCTGACTCCTGACCCATGAATTGTATCTCAACCATGAAAAGTTTGAAATTGCTATCAGAGAGGCTTTTAGGTAACAGAATAGAAAAGGAGTCATCTGTCAATATTTGGAAGGCAGAAAGTAAGGATATTTCAGAGACTTCAAAACAAGCATGCAGTTGAAAACCTGAAGGATTTCCTGACACTATTAAATAGACTACATTAAATCTTATTTGTTCACCAAATTTGCATCAGTGAAAGTGCAATTAAGCTAGAGGAAAGCTCAGCATTGAAAAAATGCTGAACATTAATGACGATGTGCCTGTTCTGCATTCCTTCAAGGGAAAATTATGAGATGAGAATATTGCTGAAATAGTTTAAATATAGTGAAGCAGGAATTGAGAAGATGGTGCTGACTTAGTGAAAACAAATTCCTCTGGATGATACAATGGGACCGTGTTATCAGTCAATTGCTGGCCTTGAGCAAAACACAGGAGGTGAGAACAGCTGAATCAATTTTTTAAAAAAGCTGCTTGGAAGGATACTTATGTTAATAGCCTAGATGTCACTGAAAGAAGGCTTTAAACAGACTATCGGTCCTTAAAAATATGCCATGAAAGAAGCTAATCACAAAGACCTCATAGGATATTATCTTATTCATATGAAGATTAAAAATTGGGAAATGTACAGAGACAGAAAGTAGATTCATGGTTGTATAGGGCCTAGGTGAGGCAGGGATATGGGAGCGATAGCCTAAGTGTTCAAATCTTCTTTCTGACATGGTGAAAATATTCTAAAATTGACTGTGATAATGGTTGCACATATCTGTGAATATATAAAATTTCACATTGAATTGGGTATTTTAAATGAGCAAATTGTACAGTATCTGAATATCTCAACAAAGTTGTTTTTAAAAAGGGCTGTCATAGTTAAAGAATCCCTTCTTGGTCATCTCCTCAGTGGTCCAGTTCCCACATAATATATGTTTCTTAATGCAGATCCCCTCAAGTTTAAGTTATTGGTATTGTTTAAGTCAACATACTAATTTGAAGAGATCTTAACTGAAAGGAACACATCTGGAATAAAAGACTCTGCTTCTAATACCAACAGTCATTTATGTATACATTTAGGTAAATTGTCTGAGGCTCAATGTATTCGTGTATATAAAAGATGTTATAATATCTACTTCATAGACATGTAGGAATTGAATGAGGCATGAAACCCAGCTTTTTCTCACGTTAGTCAATAAATGTTAGTTCCTTTCCTTTATTCAACAGTTATCTAAAACATATGTAAAACCTAAGCAATTTCTATTCATTGATAAATTCATATTTTCAGACCAGATTCTTCCTCTGAAATCCAGATATGTATCTTCTGGCCTATCTGCTACGTCCCTTGAGACATCTCAATGGTCCCACATTCAAGATCTTGTTCAGGCTCCTCCTCTACTTGCAATTTTGTTTTCCTCCAGTTTTCCCTATCTCAGTTTAGAGAACCACTATTTTTGCATCCAATCCATAAGCAAGAAATATAGAAACCACTTCTGATACTTCCTGTATCTCAACATTTATATTCTACCAATCTCAAAGTGATGCACATTCCCCATAGAATATCTTTCAAATCCTTCCATATCTTTCTATCTCCCAGTCTCATCATAATTCAGTCCAATCTACCATCCTCAGTGTTCTGCTGTACTTGTATTCCTGAATTTACTCCTGTCTTTGCCTATTCCCCACACAATTGTCCAAAGGAAACTTCTCACAAGTCTGATGTAACCTAATTTAATAGCTTCTCATTGTCAGGGGTTGAGAGACTCCAGCTTCACAGTGCTATGAATAAAGGCAAAACTCCTTGTCCTAATCTGCAAGTCTCTGAAAACTTTAGTCCCTCCTGACATATCACTCTGCTTCCTCTTATGACAATGTTTCAAATAAGTAGACCATCATATCATTTAACACGTGATATAGTTTCTCCAAAGATTTTCATTTGCTTAAATTTATCTTTTGTTTTGCAATCTTGGTTATCTTTTTTAGTTATAGTTGCTGGATTTTTTTGGCTTTCTGTGTTAAAAAATATTGGTTTTATAATCTATAACTAATAATTACATACTTGAATCTCCCATGCCACACCCAAATAATTACATGTATACATATTTGTTATACAACATAGTAATTTTTTAAAAGCTCAGTTTTCTGATTTATTTTAACTAAGGGTAAGATTATTTCTTGATAATTTTTAGTACATAAGGCCAAAGTAGGTCTGGTTACCCATTATGTTTCAGAGCCTAACTCTATGTTACACTGATGCATATTTTCACAAAGAAACAAAAATAACTCTGACATTCAATTATGAAATAATTACCAAAAATCATTATTCTGTTAAACTCTTTGAAAACATGAATCACTAAACAAAGCATTAATACTAAATAACTTTGCTGATAAAGACCTGAACTAGAGACACAAATTTGGGCATCATCAGCCTACAAATAGATAGTATTTAAAGCAATGACATGAAATATGGTCATTGAGGATGTGCTGAGACAGAGAAGAGATTCAGGGACAAAGCCCTTAGGCACGGTCCCTGCAGAGACCAGGGAGGTGAGATTAATTGGCAAAGTGGCTTTGGTTGCTGAGGAAGTGCTCCAGTGACAGGAACAAGATCAGAGGAATGGGAGGTCCTAGAGCCAAGGTGGGAGTGACTAGGCATCAAATAGTACTGAGAGATCACAAAAACGAAAGATGTTTTCAACACTGAGGCCATTGCTGATAAAAATAATTTCAATGGAGTGATGGGGACAAAGCTTGATTGGAGTGGTGTAAGAGAGTCCAGGAAGATAGCTCTGAGAGATAGCCAGTAGAAAACTTTTTCTAGGAGTTTTTCTTAACTGTAGTGCAATACAGAAAAGAGAATACACCCAGAGCCAAGATGCCTGAATTTAAACCCTACCTCCATTACCTGCTAGCAGTGTGATAATTTTTTTTTCATTCTGTCTCTGCCTAAATTTCTGAAGCAGGAGAGAGGAAAGAGTTGCTTGAGTAATGTTCTTGAGTGGGCTGGAAAGAATAGCATCTAGTATTTAAGTGAAGTGTTTGGTCTACTTCTAATACAGAGATTTGAACCAATCTAATGTACCAGGGATGGGAAGAGGTAAATCATGGGATATGGGTGAGTGTTTGAATGGCAGGAATTTGTGCATATCTTCTTTTGGTTGCTTCTATTTTCTCAATAAGATAGGAAGCGAAGCCCTTACCTGTGCATGGAAGGAAGTGTTGGATACTTTCATGTTTGCATCACTGTGATTACTATGCTTCAGAATTAACTGAAGTTTATCAATAGGTCAAAATGTATTTCTTTCTCCACCCAAACAATGAAATTTTGATTTGTAAAAGAAATGGAAAATTCCTCCTTGCTTCCTTGTAGTCTCAGCTGGGAGGTGAGTAAGAAACAATTAATCAGTTTAAAAGGCAAGGACAAAATAAAATCCATGGATTGTGCCAGGGATGGATTTTGCCACCTCAGCACTTCTCTCACTTCCTTCAGCTGTTCGGCTGCTGATTATTTTCATGATGCATTTCCTTTTTCATAAAAGCCTCTGTTTGTTTGTTTGTTTGTTTTTCTGTGCTGCTTTATTTTGGTTCATCTTTTATGCCTTCAAAAATTCAGACTGGATACAAATATCAGTTCAAGTATTTTACACATATAGACATAAAAGGAAACAGACTAAATGAGAAATCTTAATTTTTGTTTGGGGGGTTATTTTACATTAGAATTTATTTGAACCAGTACAGGATTTTTCATTTTATATAAAATCAATTTTAAAAAGTCCTTGTCAATAGATGGAATTACACTAAGTATGCTAAGTGCTAGGAATTTTATGAAAGTTTTAGGAAGTTATTATTTTTAGTTTTTTGAAAAGTGATATGTTACTTTTTCAAGTTTACACATTGGTATAAATGCTATGAATAGTTTCTATCTCTGATCTACAAGTACTTTTTATTGTAACATAAAATCTATCGTAAAATCTATTACACTTTTGGAAATCATTAATAGAAATTAATAAAATGGAGTGAGTTTATCAGTGGTATAATACTACTTTTTACATTGTTGAGGAAATGAGAAATTTAAAAACTGAGACCCTTTGGTTTATTTTTGCTTTTATTTTCATTATTTTAGGAAGTGGATCAAATAAGAAATTGCTGCATTTTATGCCAAAGAGTGTTTTCCCCTAGGAGTTTTATAGTATCTGGCCTTACACTAAAGTTTTTAATACATGTTGAGTTTACTTTTGTATATGGTGTTGGAGAATGCTCCAATTTCATTATTTAACATGTAGCTGCCCAGATTTCCTGGCACCGCTTATTGAAGAGATTGTCTTTCCTCACTGTATGTTCTTGCCACCTTTGTTATAGATAAGTTGACCATAGGTGCTTGGGTTTATTTCTGGGCTTTTTATCCTATTCCACTTATCTGTATTACTGTTTTTGTGCCAATACCATATTGTTTTGATTACTATAGCTTTGTAGTTGTTTGAAGTCAGTAAGCTTGCTTTTTCCCAGTTCTGTTTTTCATTTTCAAAGGAAACCACACACACACACACACACACACACACACACACACACACACACACACAAAACAGAGACAACCCACAGAATGGGAGAAAATCTTTGCAAACAAAGCAACTGACAAGGCATTAATCTCTAAAATATACAAACATCTCATGGAGCTTCATATATTAAAAAAAAATTAAAAATGGGAAGAAGATCTAGGTAGATACTTCTCCAAAGACAGATGGCAAAAGAAAACCTATGAAAAAAGATGCTCAACATCACTAATTATTAGAGAAATGCAAGTCAAAATTAAAATGAGGTTAACACCTTACCCCATTCAGAATGGCCATCATAAAGTGTACAAACAGGAGTTTCCGTCATGATGCAGCAGAAATGAATCTGACTAGGAACCATGAGGTTGCAGGTTCCATCCCTGCCCTCATACAGTGGGTTAAGGATCCGGCATTGCCACGAGCTGTGATGTGGATCACAGACACGGCTCAGATCCCACATTGCTATGGCTCTGGTGTAGGCTGGCAGCTATAGCTCCGATTAGACCCCTAGCCTGGGAACCTCCATATGCCACAGGTGCAGCCCTAAAAAGACAAAAAAAAAAAAGTCTACAAACAGTAAGTGTTGGAGAGGGTGTAGAGAAAAGGGAACCCTCCTACAGTGTTGGTGGGAATGTGAATTGGTGCAACCACTATGGAAAACAGTATGGAGGTTCCTCAAAAAACTAAATACAGAACTACTATATGATCCACTAAATCCCACTCCTGGGCGTCTACCTGGAGAAAAGTCTAATAGGAAAAGATACATGCACCCAAATGTTCATTGCAGTACTATTTTCAATAGCCAAGACCTAAATGTCAATTGACAGAGAAATACATAGATGATGTGGTACGTATATACAACAGAATACTACTCAGCCATAAAAAAGAAGAAAATAATGCCATTATCAGCAACAAGGATACATCTAGATATTATCTTCCTAAGGGAAGTCATTCAGAAAGAGAAAGACAAATAATTTATGATATCACTTACATGTGGAATCTAATAAAAATGATACAAAAGAACTTATTTATAAAACAGAAACAAACTCACAGATTTGAAAACCAATCTTACCATAGGTGATACCATTGTGGGGGGAAGAATTGGGAGGATAGGAACAACATACACACACTACTGCATAAAATAGATGGCTAACAAGAACCTACTGTATAGCACAGGAAAATCTACTCAATAGTTTGTAATAAGCTTTATGGGAAAAAAGAATGGATATATTTATATGTGTGAATGATTCACTTTGCTGTACACCTGAAACTAATACAACATTGTAAGTCAACTATACCCCAATAAAGTTAAAGTTTTTTAAAGCCACTGTAGTGGAAAAACAAAATATTAAATGTTTATTATAAAAAAATAAATAAAATACTAAAACTGGAAGGAGTTAGATAAAAATACTAAAATGAATGAGGAAGAACAAAGATCAGTTTTAGAATATGGCGTTTATGAGAGTCAATGTATTGGACTCCATGGAATATCCAGTTAGGGAAAAAAAAATCTTAACTTTTTTTCTCTCTTAAGCTCAGCAATGCTCCACTTCTAGAAAAAAAAAAATTCCAGAGGGAATAGTCATGTCACTGTATAATGATGCCCTCAGTCCACAGTAGATTGAAACAGTAAGACTGATGGGCCAGTGACTGCCTTCCTTGGGATATTGGATTGGAAACTAGGTAGGGCACCCTAAATCAAACTTTGTGTTACTCCAATCATAAGATGTAAAGCTCCATAGATGTTCAGAGCCAAATTTATACAATATAGATTAGAGCACAGGAGAAAAGTCAATCTCAAGGGAGAAAGACAATCAGAGGGCAGCCAGGATAAGATAAATTGAAATTTGAAGTGATTTCCTTTTTGTAGGCATTTAGCATACTTAATTCCAGTTATTCCTTAAGCGTGGGCTCATTTCTTCCCTTGGGCCAGGTGAGATATTTAAACATTCTTACAATACATTCTTCTTTTTACTGAAACTATTCCCACTTTTGTTTTGCCCTTACAACTAGTGAAGTGCTTTCTAAAATATCCATCCTCCAGGAGATAGAAAGTAAGCCAAAAAGACAGAAGTATAATTTTGATTGAAGTGATTTAGTGACTGGTAGGGAATCACTTTTTTCTGCTTAGCCTGAGAAAGTTAAGAAATGTTAAAGAGAAGATGCAGAATTTACTGAATGTTTTCAATTAGAGTTTGAATCAATTAATCAACAACCAAGAAAACTATGACATGATCCCTTTCCTTAAGGATCTAACAATTTAGTTGGTAGAAAACTGAAACATAACAAATTATAACAATTGTTATTACAATTAAACAAAATGTGAAAACAAAATATACATTTATGATTACACATGTGATTCTGAATGTCACAAGTTTAGAAAAGGAAGACTTGGCTATGACTTAGCATAATCAGCAAAGCTTCATGGAAGGCACAGATCCAGGAAATACCTTAAAAGTCTTTCAAAATTCAGTTCATTCATTCATACCATTTTCTGGATAACCACTGTTATACTGGATATGGTTATAAATATTAATGATTTAATAATGAACAATATAAAGATCTTACCCTGGGAAACCTTTTAGTGCATTAGTAAAGATAAAACTGGAACAAATTTAAAACTTAGAAAAAAAATGTCACAACTCTTGAAAAGTCTAAGAATGCTTCCTTTCTCAATATGCAAAGTAATAACAAACATACCTCTTCAGCATAGACCCAAAATTGTTCTTTTCTATTCATAACCTCTCTCATCTGTTTTCCGGCTATCATATTTAACTTGGGATGGCTAAAATGGGACTCTTATATTCTCATTGGCTCTTTCTACAGTGACTTGACATTTTGGTAGTGTATTTATTTCCTTTGTGTGAGAGCAAGTAAAAACCTGGTTTCTATGGCACATCTCATTTTGAAAACATACAAAACCACTATTTGAGTTTCCAGTTATTTTATTTAGGAAATTTTTGTTTGTAAAAAGAAGAGATGCACAATATTTCTTGAGTGGGCAGATGCTCCAGAGTGACCAATCAAATCCTTACTTACAGAATTTAGTTGGAGGAAGATATGATCTTATGAAATCAAAAACATGGTTGAATTAGGGTCAGCACAGTGCAATCAGAATTATTCTAGATTGAAGAAAATGGGTCAGTCTACTCTTACCTATGATTTTCTGTGTTTATTTCTCCCACACTGAGTGGCTGGCTTCCTCATCTTCTGTACAACATAGTTTCTTCTTCCTCCTGATGTAACAAACTCTCATAACTTGAACTAATTTACCAACCTTCATAGATTGGGCTAACCTATGAATTCTCATAACTTGAACTAACTCATGAAGTGTCATAGTGCCTACTTCACAGATTCTACATTCGTCTAGCTTTAACCACTGTGCCATCAGCCCAGATATGACTTCCTCCTGTTAATTCTGAAACTGAGGACTTAATTTGCCACCCTGGAGCAACTCTTTGTTTCTATTTTTTTTTAATTAACTATGCCTCGGAGAACTATGGCTTTCCAAGCCTCACTCATTAATGTATTCTTGGTGGGCAAGTGCCATGATGTCTTACACACCATGGAGAACTTACTTAGGGCAGAAAGTTTTAGGCTGTCTTCTGATGATACATAGAGGCTATGGTGAAGTGAAAAATAGAGTAAGGGAATTGTAACCTGCTTTAAAATGAAACAGATATTTAATCCTCAACTGAAATTTATAGAATAGTTTACATGAAAATGATTTAAGATAGACATCAAACATATTTTGAAGCACATATTCAATAATTTTTCTTCTCAGAACTTTCTATTATCCACTTTATTTTTTTTCTTCCTACCCTCTATTGGTTAATATCTTCTATAACTCTTACATGTTGTCTGATATTAAAATATAGGTTATAAAATACTCAATTTTATTCATATTCTTTCTCTTTTTTTCACCAGAAAATTTTACCCTTATGAAAGCACTAAGCTATTTTATTTTACAGTGGCTTAGTAGAAATTCTTATAATATATTATATATAGAATACATTTAGTACAGTATTGGATTTACTCCTACAGTCAAGTATTATATTGCAGTCCTAATGAATCACACTGGTATATAACACTGGTTACAGGAAATTTGGGTGGCAGAATGAAATTGCTCAGCCCAAGCAATAATATAATCATAATATCTATACTCTGCTAATCTCTTAGTATTTTACTTTTAGGAATTCTGTGCAAGCAGAAAATGCAAAACAATTTTGACTTATTGGCTGAAGAAGAATTTATATACCATGTTTGCATGTACACAGACTTGGGACTATGACGCCTCATAGATGTGTGGGCTAGGATTGCAGCTACCCTCATTGTGATCCAGCCATTCTATCAGAATTGAGATACTGAGAGCCTGGACCAGAGTGATGATATGCATTCAGACCCTCCCTGGACATAGCTTCCACATCTTACTATTGGAACTCCTCAATGGACTATTTTTTTTTAATTTCCCAAATACATTATTTTTTTCCTACTGTACAGCATGGTAACCCAGTTACACATACATGTATACATTCTTTTTTCTCACATTATCACACTCCATCATAAGTGACTAGACACAGTTCCCAGTGCTACACAGCAGGATCTCATTGCTAATCCATTCCAAAGGCAATAGTCCGCATCTATTAACCCCAAGTTCCCATCCATCACACTCTCTCCCCCTCCCCCTTGGCAGCCACAAGTCTATTCTCCAAGTCCATGATTTTCTTTTCTGTGGAAAGCTTCATTTGTGCCGTATATTAGGTTGCAGATATAAGTGAAGAAAGTAAATGGACTCTTCTTCCTCAGCATCCCTCCTTGTAAATCTGCAAATAATTTCCTAAAGAACTTTTTTCCATTTTAGTTGCCTTATGCTAAAAATCACAATATGCTACCAGATATGGAAGATGTTCTGTCATTTAAAAATGCATGCATTCAGCTGATAAGGTATTTTATCTAGTCCCATGAGTATGGATCTTTCATGAATTTTCAATCATGGACTTGATGAAGACAATGTCAAATGCTCATTGTTCTTAACAGCTATGCCACCATAACACAGCTTCTAATTTGTCTTCTGTCAAGTCCCCCAAGTTTTGTGAGTCCAAATGTTGACAAAAGATATTTTCTAACAAGAAGTTAAGAAATATGAAATTTTTGTTTTTGTTAAAGAGAATGTGAAGAGAGAAGAGTGTGATACTAATCTCTGATGATTGAAAATGTTTGCTTTCAGAAAACACTGAAAAAAGCCAAAGCATATTTACATATACTAATCCATAATGTGGGAAGGTAAATGACATTACGGAAATTTATTTAACTGTTTGGGAGAAACTACTAGATCCCTACCTCATTCATATAAATATATTTCTAATGAATTTAAGATTTAAATGTAAAAATAACACAATAACTGTACTAAGATAGAACTGAAAAGAACCTTGTGGGGCTCCCCTTAAAGGACAAAGCTGAGCGGTTAATGATTTGGACAATAGTCTCAGACTGTGTCTGATGCATATTCCTGAGTTGATTTACATACACTATACCTGCTGCCAGAGGAAGAAAAGCTAACTACATGATGACCAGACTGTAGCCGTGACACAAGCTGCTCCGACTTTAGCAATACTGAATCTATGGCTAGCGCAATTCCAAGAACTGGCCTCAAGAGAGTAGGATCAACATTAATGCTCATAATAATCTACAACATTGTGGACATCTAAATAACTGCAGCTTTCTCTGCCCATAGATGTAAGTGGGCAACAAAAACTTTTGGCAAGAGACACTACAGACTCACACCAACATCTTTCACTCTGAGAATATGGTGCCCTATATCAGCATGAAGAAGTTACGGAACACAGAGCTTTGCCCTTAATCCCATAGAAATGGAATGATCTTTGACAGGGGGGAATTGAAAGCAGCTCTTTTGCCGCTTTCCTGTTTGCCCATTTCTGTTTCCCTCTAATCTTAAAAGAACCTTATTATAGGAATGACATCACTAAGCAATTCAAACCAACTCTTGACTTAACACTCTCCAGAAGACACACCATGCTTTGCCTAACCTGTTTATTCTTTCCCTAAATAAAAAGAAATAAGAATGAAGTATTAAGCAGTTAAAAAATGACTGGAGCTCTGCTCCCAACAGCCCCCTTAGCAATCCTGAAGGCAGATTATGCAGGCAAGATAACACTGAAGAGTCAGCCAGTCTGCACTCAATGGAGAATAATGCAGAACCCAACCTACTGCCTAGATGATTCACTGAGATTCTTCCCACCCTTTTTTTCCCTTTAAAAACTGTCATGCCTGAGCAGAACCTTTGGAGTTGGTCTCTAGACACAAGTCCACCATCTCCCTAGACTGCCAACTTTTCTGATTAAAGCAACTATCCTTTCTACTGACACTTGCTTCTCAAATTATTGGCTTATAAGTGGCAAGTGGCTGAACCTGGGTTTGGTTACAAAAGGATATATAGATGATGTATTTCAGAGAAAAATTCTTTCAAAACATAAGTACAAAATTTAAAGAAAAGAGTCCCTGATGGTATAGTGGGTTAAGGATTCAGTGTTGTCACTGCTGAGGCTCAGGTCACAGATAAGGTGGGATTTGATTCCTGGCCCTGGAATTTCCACATGCCTTAGGCACAGCTGAAAAAGAAAAAAGAAAGAAAAAAATTCCATAGTTTCTTAATGTTTAAAGTATTTCACTTTAAATCAATATAAATAAAATAGGAAACAGCAAATATCAATACCTCAATATCAATAATATCAATAATTTTTCTTTCTGAATGAGGTTGCTTTTCCCCTTTTTACTTATTTCTGTTACGTATTATCTATGATTAATGCATTTTATTTTATTAATTATTTTTTTCTTTTTATGGCTGCCCTTGCGGCATATGGAAGTTCCCTGGCTGGACGTTGAATTAAAGCTACAGTTGCAGGTTTATGCCACAGCTACCGCAATACTAGATCTGAGCAGCATCAGTGATGTAGCTATGCAGCAGCTTGCAGCAATGCTGGATCCCTGAGCTAGGCCAGAGATCAAATGCACATCTTCATGGAGATTATTTTGGGTTTTTAACCTGCTGAGACACAATGGGAGCCCCTATAATTAAAATTAATGTTAGAGAAAAAAGGCTAGTGGTATTTATTACTGGTTTAGTATATAAAAATATTGAAAGAAGATTTTTCCATAAAAAAAGGGATTACCTATTGTTTCATATTTAGATTGTCTTCAAGTTTATATTTTCTTGCAGCTTTCATTTATCAACTCAGTTTGATATAGACTTCAATTTTAATTCACAGAAATTTTTCACTGCTGCTATTTTTTTCATGATGATATATTTTACTAGAGTTGATGCCTAAAATAATACAAAGTAATGTCTAACAATATCCAGAGTATTTAATCTGTAAATTTCATTGCTCAGAGTAATTTTAAATAATACTAATAAAAGCTGTCTATTCATTACTCTGTTTAAATTTACACAGATTTAAGAATTTTTTTTAATATGTAATTTGTGATATATATTTACCATCAACCTTTTCTCTTTTCTTTTCTTTTCTTTTCTTTTCTGTATGCCATACTTGTGGCATACAGAAACTCTCAGGCTAAGGGTTGAAATGGAGCTGCAGTCACCACCTAAGCCACAGCCACAGCAAAGCAGGATCCAAGCTGTATCTATGACCTACACTGCAGCTTGTAGCTCCTGATTCATGACCCACTGAGAGAGGCCAGGTATTGAACCCGTATCCTCACGGATACTATGTCAAGTTCTTAACCCACTGAGCCATAACAGGAACTCTGGCTTTTTGAATTATGGTCACAGAAAGGTTTCTCATGCTTTGTGCCAGCACGATGACAGTTATATCATGCATGCAGTGTCCTGTCTAAACTGCAGGACTGACAATCTTTCCATCTTTTTCTTAAAAAAAAAAAACTTTTTTAAGATTTTTGATAGCACAGCAATCAGAAAATCAGGTAATAGTACTGTCCAACACAATTGAAAGGATGGTAAGTTAATGAGCATTAGGAGTAGAAGAAACTTTGAGGTGACTATTTCTGCTTCTCTATTAACTCCAGGAAGAATTTCATCTTGCTGATATAAACATACAGGTATCACTGACATCTTTATACATTAGATGGCTTTCCTTTCCTAATTCTTTAGCTTTATTTTTTTCTCATCTTTTGGAGCAAAAAGTCAACATCTATAAAAAAATAAGAGTCAGTAGATTATAAAGATGAGAGTTTAAACACAATGCTATTGCCTCTATGCCTGCATATTCTAATGAACAGTTATAATTATTTTTACTTTGAAAAAAATTAATAATAAATTATTTCAAAGACTCCCACAACAGTCTCAGGATTTCAGAATTTGGCATGAATGGATATGTAAAAAATCTAAACTACTTTTCTTTTTATTTGTTTTATATTCTATTTATTTTATAAATAAGAATAATTTTTCATTAAAAAATTTCTTCCAAGCATATCTTCTCCAGCCTGTGGTAGCCAAAAGCATCATTATGAAATTGGCATTTCACAGTGAACTGCCTCCAAGAAAATACATTTACCTTGTAAACATATCCCCCGCTCCCTAGGAGAATTCTAAGCAGTACCTTCTATGCTAACTGGATTGCATCCAGATTTTCCCACTCCTATTCATGTTTACAGTCTCTGTGATTGTCTACAGTCTTGAGCATAAAATACCAACTTGCTTTATGTTCCCTCAGGCTTTCATTAAGTTATAAAAGCTAAGGTTGGTGACCTTGTGTTTTGCTATAACCAGGTAGTGGCACAATCTCAATGCTTTTTTTTAATGTCTTTTCTTTAGGGCCGCATCCATGGCATATGGAAGTACTCAGACTAGGGGTCGAATTGGAACTGCAGCTGCTGGCCTGTGCCACAGCCACAGCACCTTGAGATATAAGCTCAGCTTGCAGCAATGCTAGATCCTTAACCCACTGAACAAGGCCAGGAATCGAATCCTCATCCTCATGGATACTAGTCGGGTTCATTACCACTGAGCCACGACAGGAACTCCGCAATGCTTTTTTAATACATATTTATTGATGGTATCTAAACTATTTGGCTTCAAAAATGCCATTTCCTCCTTGTTGGATCTTTTCCAGTGGGGGTCATGCAGGATAAGAGTTTTTTGAATGGCAAAAATCTTTCCAATGGAAATAATAGGAAAACTTTTTTAAAAACATCTTTTTAGAATACAGTTCATATATCTGATGGTACTCATTTGAATGCAAGTAACAAAGTATGTCTAAGTGGCTTTTTAAATGGAGGTTATTTTTCACATTTAAAAAAAATGTCTATAGGTAGGGTGTTCAGAAGCTCAATAAAGCCAGAAACTTATACAAGAAAAACTTGAAGAGTATCTAAGTGTTCACCTTAGCCCAGGTGGTGATGTAAACTTTCTGAGTAGCAGCTGTTATTATGTACGTCTAACTTGGACTTAAAAGACAGAAAATTAAAATCTAATTGGGGGTATGATAGAGCAAAGGGAAAGTTATTTCATATATAAAACTCACAACTTTAAATAGTTATAAGAATTAAGAGTAGGAAAATATGCTTGTCTCACTTCTTTTTAGCATTCCCATTTGTTTAAACACTTGTAAAATGTCACTCCACAAAGAGTAAAAAAGGAATGTTTATTAGATGGAGAAGGCAGAGGATGTTGCATTGGTAGCTCCAGGCATTATTCCCTGCACTAGGAATTCTCCGTGAAGAGGAGGTGGCTGGTGAGACAAAATTTGTTTTGCTTCTACTATGATTTGTTTATTTCTGTGTATATGCACTGTTCAGTAGACAGTCAAAAGGTTGAGTGAGGTCTCAGGGTGACATCTAATTTAGCAGAACATTCCTATTTATCAGTTCCCCATCTTAGCCCTTATCCCATCCCATTTCCTGCATTAGGCCTGTACCACCTTGGACCATTTCCCCAAGACTATTGGGGCAAACACTATGAAAGGTTGTGTGTTTTGTTTGTTTGTTTTGTCTTTTTGCCTTTTCTAGGGTCAGGGGTCTAAACTGGAGCTGTAGCCGCCGGCCTATGCCAGATCCACAGCAACATCAGATCCGAGCCATGTCTGCGACCTACACCACAGCTCAAGACAATGCCAGATCCTTAACCCACTGAGCGAGGCCAGGGATCAAACCTTCAACCTTATGGTTCTTAGTTGGATTCGTTAACCACTGAGACATGATGGGAACTCCTAAAAGACTGTTTTTTTAATGTTCTATTTTTATGGCTTATTTATTGAGACACACTCATGAAAAGCAAAATTCTGATTACTATTTTTTCACTTAATTTATCTGGCTTTTGAGACAGGTTTAGTAACCAGGAGCTAAACCATTCTATTGTCAGATGAGCAGGCTTTCTCACCATGGTACCTGCAGTTCAAAAACCAACAGCCTTGTGTACCTTTTCTCATTTCTCAAGAAGCAAAAACACAAGACAACCTTAAGAAATTCCCCATACATCCTTGTTGATGAGGATTTTCATTTTTTTTTTTAGGTTTCCAGTATTGGTGCTCCTGGTAAAGTTTACTGGTTTATGTTTTGATTCATGTTTATAATTTTTATTTATGACCATAAGAGAATTAACATTGTTTGCTAAGGTTGTACATGTAAGATATTTGCTTTTATTCGTGCTTCACATGTGAAGGATATCTAGTCTGCTAATTTTTTACCCAATAAATATTAAGAAAATAAGATAAATAATGAAATTGTCACCTAGGATTAGCTGATTTAAGCTACACGTTGAAGTCCAGGTGACTGCCACCATGGCATGGAGAAGAGAGGCTAGATCAAGATGGTGAGATAGTAGGATGTGGAGTTCACCTTCTCTCAGAAACACACATTAAAAAAAAAAAACTACATGAAGAACAATTCTCACAGAACATATACTGAACTTTGGCAGAAGACCTCAGACTTCCAATAAGTACAAAAAAAAACCTCCACATAACTGGGTAGAACAAAAGGAAAAAAAGAGAGAGAGAAGAAAGATAAAAAAAGAAAACAGGGCTCAGGACAGGACCAGCACTCCTGAGAGGAAGCTGTGAAATAGGAAAGAAACCTTCATACCTGGAGACCATCTAACTGGCAGGAAGATCAGCCAGGATGGAAAGGGAGCCTCAAAGCCTTGGAGAAAAGCGTGGCATCTGGTTGGAGGAGGGCAAAGCAGAGATAGAGCTGCACAGATGAATAGTACCACTGCCCAGTGCACTGTAGCCTGAGACACATCTGCAGCAGCTGGGCACAGGCTTTGGAATTAAGTTCAAGGGAGAAGACTAGGTCTGGCTATGTAGAAAGAGCCTAAGGGGGTGAGGGAGTGGTATACTTCAGCCAAAGGAATGTGAGGAAGCCTGGCCCCACTAGAGAAGCAAGGCACTATTGCTGGAGAGTGGAGGACTGCCATAGGAACTTCCTTCTCTGCACATGGATGGGCTCTCAGGCAGCAGGGTTCCTCTTGAATGGGCTACGAGGGTGGGTGCAAACCTCCACAGCCATATCAGACTCTGGATGTGGGCATAACCTGCTACCACTGAGGGTGCCATGACGAAGTATCATCTGCCACCCAGTCACTCCAGGGGTTGTCACCATGGAAGTCCCCACAACTGAGTACAATGCATTTCCCTCACTTCCCTGGGAATGCACACATACACTGCCATTTCCACTGTCATGGGCTCTGGGCACCATTTCACTTCCCAGAGGGTTACTTCCACGGCTCAGGTCCCTGCAGCTGGTAGCATCGTGCTGCCTCCATGTCTCCATGGGTTGCTGTCACTGTCCAAGGGCCAAGTGACAAGGCGCTGCCTGCACATGCTACCCATTGCCCCATATGCCTGGAAGCATGCATCTGCACACCCCATAAAGGAGATAACAGCCTGAATAGAGTGAGGAAAGAGACAGAAAACATCCAAAACCAAAGCAGCCCTCACACCAACATAACAGTAAACCCACATAAGCTAGCCAGGGATGCACTTGCATATAAATAGCCCTTCAAGACTGCAATAGACAGCAGAGGGAGTCACTTAATCTGTTTCTTAAGATCCATGATATAATAATCTGTGTGAAGGTAATTGTGTTTAAATATATGTATTATGTTTTGTAAAAAAAATAAATAAATAAAATTTCACAAAAAAAGAAGAGGCCAGAGTGCTCACCCACTCTCTTTCCACCAGTGAGGACATAATGAGAAGTCACCAGTCTGCATCCCTGAAGAGGCTCCTCATCAGAATCTGACCATGCCAGCACCCTCATCTCAGATGTCTAGCCCACCCAGGCTTCAGAGCTGTGAGGGAAAAAAGAAAGTCAGTTTATAAGCCACCCTGTCTATGAATGGTGCTTTGCTGTAGCAGCTGGAACTGACTGAGACACACCCTGTTGTAACCTTCTCTGTATGCATCTATCTCACCCATGAGATTGTGTGCAGTTGAGGGTGGCCTTTCTGTCATGTACCATATTAATCTTGGTATCTACCTGCCTAGAACAGTCCTTGATACATAAGAAATGCTTAATAGAGATTTGCTGACTGAATTAAAATATTTTTTAAAAAAGACTACAATAGACAATTATTTTCCCTAATTTCACAAAGTAAGAAAGATATAAGCAAAATGAAGAAGCACAGGAAACATTCCCAGTTAAAACAACAGGAGAACCCCCCTGAAGGAGGAAACAATGAAATAGACCTCCTCAGTCTAACAGACACCAAGTTCAAAAACGAGATAATGAAAGTGCTAAAGAAATTAAAAATGGGTATCAACAGTAAACAGAGATTACTTTAAAAAGGAACTAGAAACTATAAGGAGGAGCCAAGAAAAATTAGAAAATTCATTTGCAAAGGCAAAAGTTGAGTTAAAGTCATTGAATCAGGCAAATGAATAATGCTGAAGAAAAATAAGAGACTTGGGAGATACAATCATGGAAATCACCCAATCAGGACAGTAGACAAAAAAGCCAAATTAAAAAAAAATGAAAGCATTATAAGAGATCTATGGGATAATATAAAGCATGCCAATCTATGCATAATAGGGATTCCATAAGGAAAAGAAATAGAAAAGGGGATTGAAAATGTATTTGAAAAATTGTGGCTGAAAATTTCCCAAGTCTAAAGAAGGAAACATATCTACATACAGGAAGCAGAAGGGTCCCAAACAAGTTGAACCCAAATAGACCTACACCAAGACATATTATAATAAAAATGGCAAAATTTAAAGATAAGAAGAGGATTCTAAAGGCAGCAAGAAGAGTTCCTGTCATAGCTCAGCAGTTAAAGAACCCAACTAGCATCCATGAGGACCGTAGGTTCGATCCCTGGCCTCACTCAGTGGGTTAAGGACCTGGTGTTGCTGTGAGCTGTGGTGTAGGTTGCAGACGCAGCTTGGATCCTGCATTGCTGTGGCTCTGGTGTAGGCCAGCAGTTGCAGCTTTGATTTGACCCCTAGCCTGGGAACCTCCATGTGCTATGGGTGCAGCCCTCGAAAGGAAAAAAAAGAAAAGAAAAAAAGCAGCTAGAGAAAAATAGAGTTAATTACAAGGGAACCCACATAAGGGTATTATCAGGGTATCAGGTGATTTCTCTATGGAAATGCTACGGCTAGAAAAGAGTGGCAAGATATATTCAAAGTTCTAAAAGGGAAAAATTTTCAGACTAGAATACTCTACCAGCAAGATTATCACTTAAAATGTGAGGTGAAATAAATAATTTCTCAGGCAAACAAAAACTAAAAGAATACACAATAACAAACCTATCCTAAAACAAATATTGAAAGGTCTCCTCTAAATAGGAAAGAAGTAAGAAGACACAGGGTGGAGGAAATCACAATTGGTAAGTAATTACTTAAATAAGCTAGTATGCAGATTAAAAAAAAAGCTATCTGTAAAAGCAATGATAAATGCAAGAAACAGCAAAAGGATAAACATGAAGATGAACAAAATAAAAATAATACAATGTGGGGAAGGAGAGTAAGAAAACCTATACTCTTTTTTTTTTTTTTGAGAATGTGTTTGAGCCTATATGACTATCAATATAAAGCAAGCAGATATAGGAAAGGGTTAACATACTTGAAAACAGGGCAATCAAAAATAAAAAAGAAGAAATACATTCACAAAAAACAAAAAAAATAGGAGCAAGCATAAAGGAAATCATCCAAACAATTAAAGAAAAATAAAGGAACAAAGGAGAAACATAGACTCAAATGGAAAACAAGGTTTAAAATGGCAATGAATATGTATTTATCAATAATTACTTTAAATGTCAATGGACTAAATGTTCTGATCAAAAAACAGTGGCAGAGTGGATTTAAAAAAAAAAAACAAGAGCCTACAATATGCTGCCTACAAAAGACCCACCTTAGGGCAAAGGGCACATAAAAATTGAAATTGAGGGGTGGAAAAAGCTATTTTATGCAAATGGAAATGAAAGGAAAGTGGAAGTCATAACACTCATAACAGACAAAATAGAACTTAAAACAAATGTCATAAAGATATAGAAGGACACTATTTAATAACAAAAGAATCTATTCAAGAAGAGTATATTACACTTGTCAATATATCAATATATATGCCCGTAATATCAGATTAGAAAAATACATGCAATAAATACTAACTGACATAAAAGGAGAAACTGATGGGAATACAATAATAGTAGGAGACACCCCATCTTATATCAATGAACAGATCATCTAGACAGAAAACAATAAGGCGACAGATATGCTAAATAACACAGTAGAACACTTAGACTTAATTGATATTTTTAGGACATTACTTCCAAAAAAACCAGAATATACATTCTTTTCAAGTGCACATGAACATTCTCTGGATTGACCACATACTGGGGCACAAAACTAGATCACTAGAAATGAAATGGACTATGTCATTAAAAAAAAAAATAAAACTTACTACAAACACAAGTCTGGGATTAGATGGCTTCACAGGTAAATTCTACCAAACATATCAGGAAGAACTTATATTCATCCTTCTTAAACACTTCCAAAAGACTAAAGAAGGAATACTCCTAAAGACATTCTATGAAGACACTATCACTTTAATACCAAAAACTGAAAAAGATACTACCAAAAAAAGAACATTATAGGCCAATATCTTTGATGAATATAGGATGAAAAATACCTCAGCAAAATTACAGACAACCAAATCCCACAACACATATAAAAGATCATACACCAGGGCAAGACCAGAAGAAAATGGATTAAATGTAGACTTCAGTCAACATAAAGAGCTTTTTCAATCACAGTGTGTCATGGATTTCCTTTGAAATTGCATGGCCCATAACCATGTGAAAATAATAACTAAGTTTTTAATACCACAAAACCTAGAGTCTTATCAAATAGCATCTTATAAATTTCCCTATAAAGACATTGTGCTAAACAGTAGGAATGTTACCATTTAGCTGTACACACTTCTGGTATAATAAGAGCTGAAGAGCAACCTGAATCAGAAATCTATGCAATGAAAAAAAAAATCTATTTAAGAAAGTTCTATCAGTGTATAAAACATTTCTTCAGGGCTTTTTAAAAACAATCTCTGAACCTGAGTGTCAAAAAATGTGATCCAAAAAATAATGACAAATGTCTTGTGATATTTGCTTCTTAAGCTTTCCTCAAACAATGCCATATGGACACTTACTAATATACAATCATAATAAGATTTTCTATCTGTTCCTTCAGCCCAAAGTAAATTAGAAGCAAACAGGAGGAGAAAAAGGTACCTCTTGATAGAATTAACAAAAATCTCATCAAAAGTGACCTGACAAAGGTAGAGTGAGGGAAAAACTAAAATGCAGAACAGAATTGCCAATCTATACAGTACAATAATGGCTGCTTAAAGGATCATGTAGAATTATCAAGAAAATATGTTCAATATGCTCATTTTAAGGCTGCATTAAAGGTCATAGAACATTTTATAATTATTTTAACATAGTTAAATAACAAAAAAAAGTGGGTAATAAAGTGCACACACCTCACGTATTTGGAAAATTTTACTTACATAAAATATCTGATAATTTCATATTGATGAAATATTACATTTACAAATAAAAATGCATGTGCTTTAAAAATAAAACTACAAGTTGGAGAATTATTAGCTAATTGGATTTTAGCCAATATAGTCAATCAACAGAATAAAAAGTTGACAATAAAATATAAATTAAGAATCTATGAAGCAGGATAGGATTAAGATGGCAGAGTAGAAGGACTGGAGCTCACCTTCTCTCATAAAAACAAAAAAAATTACAACCAATGGCTGAACAACCTTCAATCAGACAGACTGAAAACTTTCAAAAAAGATATCCTACTCTGGAAGAAAAATAGGAGGACACATCAAGATGGAAGGAGGGGTGATTACGTGATATAAGCAACCCCATACCTGCTGGGTGGGCAGCCCATAGACTGGAAAGTAACTGTATCACCTATGGTAGTGAGATTTCTGAGTCCCACATCAAGTCCCCATGCCTGGAGATCTGGAATTGGGAGAAGGAGCCCCTGGAGCATTTGGAATTGAAGCCCAGTGGGGCTTGTGCATTGGTACTCTACAGGACTGGGGGAAATGGAGACCCCATTCTTGAAAGACACACACAGAGGCTTTCATGTGCACTGGGTCTGAGGGCAAAGCAGAGACTCCATAGGAATCTGGGTCAGACCTGACTGCAGTTCTTGGAGGATCTCCTGGGAAAACGGGGTGACTGTGGCTTGCTGTGGGGGAAGGACATTGGAGTCAAAGGTTTCAGGAATAATCATCAGTGTGTACTCCTCTAGAGGTGGCCATTTTGGAAAAACCTGGCCCACCCATTAGGGCTGAGAAGCCCCAAGCCAAACAATAATCTGGGTGGGTTCACAGCCCCTACCATAAGCAAACAAGATGCCTAAAGATCTCCCAGGCACATAGCAACTCACCCGGAGACAAAGCCCCACCCACAGAGGGATAAGAATCAGCTCCATATACCAGTGGGCAGGCACCAGTCCCACCCATCAGGAAGCTTACAGCAAGCCCCCATAGTAACTTCAGCCCCAAGGGGGCAGACATCGGAAGTAAGAGAGGCTACAACTCTATTGTCTGTAAAATGGATACCGAACCAAAAATCTATACAGAATGAAAAGGCAGAGAATTATGACTCAGACAAGAAAGCAAAAAAAAAAAACCCAGAAAAACAGCTAAGTGATCTAAAGGTTATCAAACTCCATGAAAAAGACTTTAGAGTGATGATAGTGAAGATGATTCAAGATCTTGGAAATAAACTGGAGGAAAAGACAGATAAATTACAAGAAAAACTGAGCAAAGAAATATAAGATTTAAGGATTAAGCAAGCAGAGATGCAAAATACAATAACTGAAATAAAAAGTTCTTTGAAGCAAACAACAGCAGAATACAAGGGTTAGAAGAAAGAATAAGTGAAGTGTAGGATGGCCTAGTGGAAATCACTGATGTGGAACAGAAAAGAGAAAAAAGATTGAAAACAAATGAAGATAGTCTAGGAGAACTCTGGGGCAACATTAAACACCCCAACATCCATATTATGGGGGTGCCAGAAGAAGAGAGAAATAAAGTGCCAGAAAAAACATTGGAAAAGATAATAGCTGAAAACTTCCCTAACATGTGAAAGGTATCACTCACTCAAATCCTGGAAGCACAATGAGTACCGTATAAGTATACCATATGAGTTCCTCCAAGGAGGAACACCCTGAAACACATATTAATAAAACTCACCAAAATTAAAGACAAAGAGAAAATATTGAAAGCAGCTAGGGAAAAGAAACAAATAACATAAAAAGGAACCCTGATATGGTTATCAGCAGAATTTTCAGCAGAAACTCTGCAGAGAAGAAGGGAGTGGTACATTATACTTCAAGTGATGAAAGGAAAAAAACTTCAACCAAGATTACTCTATCCAGCAAGGCTCTCATTCAGATTTGAAGGAGAAATCGAAAGCTTTACAGACAAGCAAAAGCTAAGAGAATTCAGCATGACTAAACCAGCTTTACAACAAATACTAAAGGAACTTCTCTAGAGGGAAAAGAAAAGGCCACATCTGGAAGCAAAAACATTACAAAAGACAGGGCTCACCAGGAAAGGCATTGATACAGTAAAGGTAGGAAATCATGCACATACAAATGTGCTACCAAAACCAGAAATCATAAGAGGATGGTCCAAATGCAGGACACTGGAGATGCACTTGCAGTAAACAGACTGACAGGTTAAAACAATCTTGTATATAGAGAGAGACTCTTATTATCAAAACTTCAGGGTAACTGAAAACCAAAAATCTTCAATAGATATACACACAAATAAGAAAAAGCAATCCAAATACAACATTATAGCTAGTCATCAAACCCTAAGAGGAGAAAAAAGGAAGAAAAAAGACTAACAAAAACAAATCCAGGAGTTCCCATCGTGGCGCAGTGGTTAACGAATCCGATTAGGAACCATGAGTTTGCGGGTTTGGTCCCTGCCCTTGCTCAGCGGGTTAACAATCCGGCGTTGCCGTGAGCTGTGGTGTAGGTTGCAGACGCGGCTCAGATCCCGCGTTGCTGTGGCTCTGGCGTAGGCCAGTAGCTACAGCTCCGATTGGACCCCTAGCCTGGGAACCTCCATATGCCATGGGAGCGGCCCAAAGAAATAGCAAAAAGACAAAACAAAAACAAAAACAAAAAAACAAATCCAAAACAGTTAATAAAATGTCAATAAAAACATACATATCAATAGTTACCTTAAATGAAAATGGCCTAAATGCCCCAAGTAAAGGACATAGACTGGCTGATTGAATACAAAAACAAGATCCACATATATGCTGTCTTCAAGAGACCCACTTTGGGGCTAGAGAAACATACAAATTGAAAGTGAGAGGATGGAAGAAAATATTCCATTCAAAAGGGAATCAAAAGAAAGCTGGAGGAGTTCCCATCATGGCTCAGAGGAAACGAATCTGACTAGAATCCACAAGGACGCAGGTTTGGTCCCTGGCCTTGCTCATTGGGTTAAGGATCTGGTGTTGCTGGGAGCTGTGGTGTAGGTCCTATACACAGCTTGGCTATTGAGTTGCTGTGGTTGTGGCATAGGCCAGCAGTGGTAGCTCTGATTGGACTCCTAGCCTGGGAACCTCCATATGCTGAGGGTTCAGCTCTGAAAAAAAAAAGAAACCTGGTGTAGCAATACTCATATCAGACAAGAGACCTTAAAATAAAGAATATTATAAGAGACAAAGAAGGACAGTACATAGTGATCAAAGGATCAATCCAAGAAGAAGATATAATAATTGTAAATATGTTTGCACCCAAAACATGCTCACTTCAATATATAAGGCAACTGCTAACTACCTTAAATGCAGAAATAGACAATAAAACAATAATAGTGGGGGACTTTAACAACCCACTTACAGCAATGGACAGATCATCCAGATAGAAAATCAACAAGGAAACACAGGCCCTGAAAGAAGCATTAGACCAGATGGATTTAATAGATATTTATAGGATATTCCATCCAAAAGCAGAAGAATTCACATTCTTCTTAAGTGCACACGGAACTTTCTCTAGGGTTAATCACATTCTGGGCTAAAAATCAAGCCTTGGTAACTTTAAGAAAATTGAAATGATATCAAGCATCTTTTCTGAATCACGATATTATATGACTGAAAACCAACAAGAAAAAAATTGCAAAAAACACCAACACATGGAGACTAAAAAACATGCTACTAAACAACCAATGGATCACTGAAGAAATCAAAGAGGATATTAAAAAATACCTAGAAGCCAATGACAACAAAGATACGATACTCCAAAACCTATGGGATACAGCAAAACGAGTTCTCAGAGGGAGTTTATAGCAATACAAGCCTACCCCAGAAAACAAGAAAAAGATGAAATAAATACCCTAACTTTACACCTAAAGCAACTAGGAGAGAAGAACAAACAAGACCAAAAGGAAAGAACTCATAAAGATCAGAGCAGTAATAAATGAAATAGAAATAAAGGAAAAGCAAAGAAAATCATAGAACAGATCAAGGAAACTAAAAGCTGGTTCTTTGAAAAGATCAACAAAATTGATAAACCCTTATCCATACTCTTTAAGAAAAAAAGAGAGAGGATGCAAATCAATAAAATTAGAAATGAAAACAGAGAAGTTACAATGGACATCACAGAAATACAAAGTATCATAGGAGACCACTACAAGCAAGTATATGCCAATAAAATGACAACCTAGAAGAAATGGACAGATTCTTAGTAAAGTACTACCTTCCAAGACTAAAGCAAGATGAAATGGAAAAGGCAAACAGACCAATCACAAGTAATGACATTAAAATTGTGACGAAAAAACTTTCACAAACAAAAGTCCAGGATCAGACGGCTGCAGAGGTGTATTCTATGAAACATTTAGAGAAGTGTTAACACCTATCCTTTTGAAACTATTCCAAAAGACTGTAGAGGAAGGAACACTACTAAACTCATTCTATGAAGCCACCATCACCCTCATACCAAAACCAGAAAAAGATACCACAGTAAAGGAAAATTATAGGCCAATATCACTGACAAACATAGATGTAAAATCCTCAACAAAGTACTAGAAAACCAAATCCAACAATACATTAAAAAGATTGTACAACATGATCAAATGGGATTTATCCCAGGGATGCAAAGATTCTTCAATATTGGCAAATCAATCAGTGTGATACATCACATTAACAAATTGAAGAATAAAAAGCATGTGATTCTTTAAATAGATGCAGAAAAAGGTGTTGACAAAATCCAATACCCATTTCTGATAAAAGCCCTCCTGACAATGGGCATAGAGGGAACCTACCTCAACATAATAAAGGCCATATATGACCAACATAGAGTTAACATCATTCTCAATGGTGAAAAGCTGAAAGAATTCCTGCTGAGATCAGGAACAAGACAAGGATGTCTGCTCTCACCACCATTATTCAGTGTAGTTTTGGAAGTTCTAGCCATGGCAATCAGAGAAGAAAAAGAAATAAAAAGAATCCAAATTAGATAGGAAGAAATAAAACTATCACTTTTTTTAGATCACATAATAATATACCTAGAAAATCCTAAAGATGCTAAGAGAAAACTTTTAGAGCTAATCAATGAATTCAGTAAAGTTGCAGTATACAAAATTAACACACAGAAATTGACTGCATTTCTATATGCTAACAGAAGGCCAGAAAGACAAATTAGGAAAACAATCCCATTTACCATCACTTCAAAAAGTATAAAATACCTAGGAATAAACCTACCTAAAGAGACAAAAGACTGGTACTCTGGAAACTGTAAGACACAATGAAAGAAATCAAAGATGACACAAACAGATGGAAATACATACCATGTTCTTAGATTGGAAGAATCAGTATTGTCAAAATGACTCTACCACCCAAGGCAAGCTACATATTCAAGGTAATCCCTATCAAATTACCAAGGACATTTTTTGCAGAACTTGAACAAAATATTTTAAAGTTTTTTTTTTTTTGAGGCGCAAAAGACCCAGAATAGCCAAAGCCATCCTGAGAAAGAAAAATGGAGCTGATGGAATCAGGCTCCCTGACTTCAGACTATACTATAAAGCTATAGTCATCAAAACCATATGGTACTGGCACAGAAATACTGATCAGTGGAACTGGATAGAAAACCCAGAATTAAACCCACACACCTACAGTCAACTAATCTATGACAAAGGAGGCAAGAATATACAATGGAGAAAAGATAGTCCCTTCAATAAGTAGTGCTGGGAAAACTGGACAGCTACATGTAAAAGAATGAAATTAGAATACTTCCTAATACCATACACAAAAATAAACTCCGAAATAGATTAAAGACCTAAATATAAGACTTGATAATATAAAACTCTTAGAGGAAAACATAGGCTAAACAATCTCTGATATAAACCACAGCAATATCTTCTCAGGTACATCCCATAATGATAATAAAAACAAGAACAAGCAAACAGGACCTAATTAAACATAAACATTTCTTCACAGCAAAGAAAACATTAAACAAAACAAAAACACAACCCACAGAATGGGAGAAAATATTTGCAAATGAAATTAATCTCCAAAATTTATGAACACCTCCTGCAGCTCAATACCAAAAAAATCAAACAACCCCATCAAAAAATGGGCAGAAGATCTAAACAGACAATTCTCCAAAGAAGACATATGGATTACCAAAAAACACATGAAAAGATGTTCAATATCACTATTTATTAGAGAAATGCAAATCAAAAGTACTATGAGGTACCTCTTATACCCTCCAGAATGGCCATCAGTGAAAAGTCTACAAATTCTAAATGCTATGAGTGTAGAGAAAAGGGTGGGAATATAAATTGGTTCAACCACTGTGGAAGAAAATATGGAGATCCCTCAAAAACCAAAAGTAGAATTATCATTTGATCCAGCAATCTCACTCCTGGTCATCTATCCAGAGAAAACCATGACTTGAAAAGACTCATGTACTCCAATGTTCATTGCAGCACTATATACAATAGCCAAGACATGGAAGCAACCTAAGTGTCCATCGACAGAGGAGTGGATAAAGAAGATGTGGTACATATACACAATGGAATATTACTCAGAATTTAAAAGGAAAGAAATAATGGCATTTGCAGCAACATGGATGGAACTAGAAATTATCATGCTAAGTGAAGTTAGGCAGACAGTGAGACACCTATCTCATATGCTGTCACTTATATGTGGAATCTAAAAAACGAAGGAGTTCCCATCATGGCACAGCAGAAATAAATCTGAATAGGAACCATGAGGTTGTGGGTTCGATCCCTGGCCTCGCTCAGTGGGTTAAAGATCTGATGTTGCCGTGAGCTGTGGTGTAGGTTACAGATGCAACTCAGATTTGGCATTGCTGTGGCTCTGGCATAAGCTGGCAGCAACAGCTCCAATTAGACTCTGCAGTGTGAAATGGCTTAGACAAAACATGAATCATGAATTTTTTGTAGAACAGCACCTTCTTATGGTAGATAATATTGAGTCAAGCTTCCTTCTACTTGTGAAAAATTTCACTAAAAATTCAAGTCATAAATCTGGTTAACTACATTTTTGAGTAAACTAAACTGGAAAATTATGAAAAAAATTAATACTATACATTCAACCACAAAATACTCACTGACAAATCAAGTATAAGTCAGACAGAAAAAATATTTTATGTCTTACTCAAAGCAGGATTCCAAAGTAGCTCTAGTGTTCTTAGATGTCCATTTATGAGAGATGCACATCAGCAGAATATTTGAGAGTTTCTAATGTCACAACCTTCTGCTCTTCATAAAGAATTATCCATGCACCGCCATCATCTGGTTATAATGTGAGCTCCAAGTTAAACATAGATAATCAAATGAGCAATGACCATGTGGGATTTATGTTAAGTAGATAAGAGTAGTGAGCATTTGGAGAAAGGAAGTGAAGCACAATTATAGAATCCTGCCTTAAATGTTTTCAAAAATTTAATCCTTTAATTAAATATTTTAAACATAGAGAAAATGAATATAAATTTATGAAATATGCTAAAGTATCTTATGGCCTACATAATATGAGATGTTAACATTTTGTCTTTGTTTCTTATTCATGTTTTTTTAAAAAAAACCTAAAAACATTAAAGAAACAGTCTAAGCTTCATGACTCTGTCCGTGCTACTATTCCAGCCACATGTGACCAGGCCCCTGGAGTTGGTGGGTGATGTTTGCATACATATATTTCTATTTTAATATCCATTCACAAGATAGAATATTATTTTACATTTTTGTATGTATAAATGGCATCATACTGACTGTATCCATTTACAGTTTGTTTTAATTTCATTCAACATTTTATTTTTGACATTTACATGTTGCCATATTTATTTATTTAGAATTATTTATATATATATACTTTTTTCTACTATACAGCATGGTGACCCAATTATACATACATGTATACATTCTTTTTTCTCACATTATCAGGCTCCATCGTAAGTGACTACCCAAAGTTCCCAGTGCTACACAGCAGGATCCCATTGCTAATCCATCCCAAAGGCAGCATTCTGCATCTATTTACCCCAAGCTCCCAGTCCCTCCCACTCCCACCTCTTCACCCTTAGCAACCACAAGTCTATTCTCCAAGTCCATGATTTTTTTTTTCTGTGGAAAGGTTCATTTGTGCCATATATTAGAGTCCAGATATAAGAGATATCATATGGTATTTGTCTTTCTCTTTCTGACTTACTTCACTCAGGATGAGAGTCTCTAGTTGCATCCACGTCGCTGCAAATGGCATTATTTTGTTCTTTTTTATGACTGGGTAGTATTCCATTGTGTATATATACAACATCTTCCTAATCCAATCATCTATCAGTGGACATTTGAGTTGTTTCCATGTCTTGGCTATTGTGAATAGTGCTGCAGTGAACATGCGGATGCATGTGTCTTTTCTAAGTAGAGTTTTGTCCAGTATATGCCAAAGAGTGGGATTGCTAGATCAGATGGGGGTTTTATGCATAGTTTTTGAAGGCATCTCCATACTATTCTCCATAGTGGTTGCACCAGCTTACATTCTCACCAACAGTGCAGGAGGGTTCCCTTTTTTTCACACCCCTTCCAGCATTTGTTATTTGTGGACTTACTAATGATGGCCATTCTGACTGGTGTGAGGTGGTATCTCATGGTAGTTTTGATTTGCATTTCTCTAATAATCGGGGATGTTGAGCATTGTTTCAAGTGCTTGTTGGCCATCTGTATATCTTCCTTGGAAAAAATGTCTATTCAGGTCTTTTGCCCATTTTTCCATTGATTGATTGGCTTTTTTGCTGTTGAGTTGTATAAGTTGCTTGTATATTTTAGAGACTAAGCCCTTGTCAGTTGCATCATTTGAAACTATTTTTTCCCATTCTGTAAGTTGTATTTTTTTTCTTTTTGGTTTCCTTTGCTGTACAAGAGCTTGTCAGTTTGATTAGGTCCCATTGGTTTATTTTTGTTTTTATTTTTATTGTCTTGAGAGACTGACCTGAGAAAACATTTGTAAAGCTGATGTCAGAGAATGTTTTGTCTATGTTCTCTTACAGGAGTTTGATGGTGTCTTGTTTTATATTTAATTCTTTCAGCCATTTTGAGTTTATGTTGATGCAAATCAATTTCATTGATTTGCATGCGGCTGTCCAGGTTTCCCTGAAAAGACTATCTTTTCCCCATTTTATGTTCTTGCTACCTATGTCAAAGATTAATTGACCATAGCTGTCTGGGTTTATTTCTGGTTTCTCTATTCTCTTCCATTGGTCTGTATGTCTGCTTTGGTATCAGTACCACACTGTCTTGATAACTGCGGCTTTGTAATATTGCCTGAAGTCTGGGAGAGTTACGCTTCCTGCTTGGTTTTTGTTCCTCAGTATTCCTTTGGCAATTTGGGTCTTTTGTGGTTCCATATAAATTTTTGGATTGTTTCTTGTAGTTCTGTGAAAAATGTCATGGGTAATTTGATAGGGATTGCATTGAATCTGTAGATTGCTTTTGGTAGTATGGCCATTTTTACAATAGTAATTTTTCCAACTCAGGAGCATGGAATATCTTTCCATTTCTTTACATCTTCTTTAATTTCCTTGATTAATGTTTTATAGTTCTCAGCATATGTCTTTCACCTCCTTGGTCAGGTGTATTCCCAGGTATTTGATTTTTTGGGGTGTAATTTTAAAAGGTATTGTATTTCTGTATTCCTTTTCTAATATGTCATTGTTAGTATACAAAAATGTGACTGGTTCTGAATGTTAATGTTATATCCTGCTACTTTGCTGAATTTGTTGATCAGTTCAAGCAGTTTTGGGGTTGAGTCATTAGAGTTTTCTATATATAGTGTCATGTCATCTGCATACACTGGCAGTTTTACCTCTTCTCTTCCTATCTGGATGCTCTTTATTTCTTTTGTTTGTCTGACTGCTGTGGCTAGGACTTCCAATACTATGTTGAATAACAGTGGTGAGAGTGGGCATCCATGTCTTGTTCCAGATTTTAGTGGAAAGGCTTTCAGCTTTTCTCCATTGAATATTATATTTGCTGTGGGTTTATCATAAGTGGCTTTGATTATGTTAAGGAATGTTCCCTCTATACCCACTTTCATGTGAGAGTTTTTATCATGAATGGATGTTGGACTTTGTCATGTGCTGTTTCTGCATCTATTGAGATGATCATGTGGTTTTTGACTTTTCTTTTGTTAATGTGGTGTATGACATTGATTGATTTATGTATGTTGTACCATCCTTGTGAACCAGGGATGAATCCCACCTGGTTGTAGTGTATGTTCTTTTTTATACATTGTTGGATTCAGTTGGCTAAAATTTTGTTGAGAATTTTTGCATCTAAATTCATCAAAGATATTGGTGGAGAGTTTTATTTTTTTGTAGTATCTGTCTGGTTTTGGAATTATGGTGATCATGGCATCATAGAATGTATTTGAAAGGGGTATTCTTGCATAGAAATTGACTTACAAATCTACAGTTTGGCTTCCCCAAATTCAAAGAAAAAAATAAAAAACACAAGCAAGATGAAGAAGCTCAAAGACAATTCCCAGTTAAAACAATAGGAGAACTCACCTAATGCAGTCAACAATGAAACAGACCTCTACAGTGTGACAGACTTTGAGTTCAAAAGGGTGAGAGTGACAATACTGAAGGAATTAAGAGAGAATATGAACAGTAAAGCAGATTCACTCAGAAATGAACTAGAAAATATAAGGAGGAAACAAGAAAAACTAGAAAATTCATTTGTAGAGATACAAACTGTACCAATGGAAGTGAAGACCAGAATGAATAATGCAGACGAACAAATTAGTGACATGGAAGATAGAATAATGGAAATCACCCAATAAGGACAGCAGACAGAAAACGAAATGAAAAAACATGAAAGCAATATAAGAGACCTATGGGATAATATAAAGTGGGCCAATCTACACATAATAGGAATTCCAGAAGGAAAAGAAAAAGAAAAGGGGACTGAAAATATATTTGAAGAAATTATGGCTGAAAACTTTCCAAATCTAAAGGATACTGATATCAACATACAGGAGGCATAGAGGGCCCCAAACAAGTTGAACCCAAACAGGCCCACACCAAGACTTATTATAACAAAAATGGCAAAAGTTAAAGATAGGATTCTAAATGGCAGCAAGAGAAAAGCAAAGCATTAATTATAAGGGAACCCCAATAAGCCTATCAGCTGATTTCTCTACAGATAAAGGCCAGGAGGGAGTGGCAAGATATATTTAAAGCACTGAAAGGAAAAAAATTTGCAACCTAGAATATTCTATCCAACAAGAATATCATTTAAAATAGAAGGGGAAATAAAGAATTCCTCCAACAAACTAAAGCTAAAAGAGTACAGCAATACAAAACAAATTCAAAGGAAATACTGAAAGGGCTTCTCTAAATTAAAAAAAAAAAAAGGAAAATCTAGGATGGATGAAACCACAATTGGAAAGCAGTCACTTAAGTAACCCAGCATACTGATCTAAACATGAAGATGTTAAATTAAAAGAAAAAAAGACATCAAATTCATACAATGTGGGTAAGGGAAGTAAGAAAAATTAGATTGTTTTTCATTTTTTTTAAGGATGTGTTTGAGCCTACATGATTATCAGGCTAAAGCAAGCAGATATAGGAAGGGGTTAACATACTCAAAAAACAGAGCAACCACATATCAAAACTGAACATTACATTCACAAAAACTGAAAAGTATTCAAACATAAAATAAATGGAAATCATCCAACCAAAAAAAGAAAGGAAGAGAAACATAGAATCAACTTGAAAACAGGTTTAAAATGTCAATAAATATATATCTATCAATAATCACCTTAAATATCAATGGACTGAATGCTCCAATCAAAAGACACAGAGTGGCAGATTGGATAAAAAAGCAAAAACCTTCAATCTGCTGCCTACAAGAGACTCACGTTAGGGCAAAGATACTTATAGATTGAAAGTGAGAGGATGGGAAAAGATGTTTCATGCCAATGGAAAAGACAGGAAAGCAGGAGTTGCAATATTCATATCAGACAAAATAGACTTTAAAATTAAGGCCATAAAGAAAGACAAAGAAGGATACTATTTAATGGTTAAAGGATTCTTTCAAGAAGAGGATATTACAATCATCAATATGTATGTTTCTAATATAGGAGCACCCAGATAACTATAGCAAATATTAACTGACATAAAAGGAGAAATTGGTGGGAATACAATCATAGTAGGAGAATTTAACACCCCACTAACATCAATGGACAGATCCTCTAGACAGAAAATCAATAAAGCAACAGAGATTCTAAAGGACACAATAGAAAAGTTAGACTTAATCGACATTTTCAGGATATTATATCCAAAAAAATAAAAATATACCTTCTTCTCAAGTGTGCATGGAACACTCTCAAGAATTGATCACATACTGTGGCACAAAGCTAACCTCAACAAATTTAAGAGTATAGAAATTATTTCAAGTATCTTCTCTGACCACAATGGCATGAAACTAGAAATCAACCACAGGAAAAGACGTGAGAAAAAACCTACTACATGGAGACTAAACAACATGCTACTAAAAAAATCAATGGGTCAATGAGGAAATCAAGAAGGAAATTTAAAAAATACCTCAAGACAAATGATAATGAAAATACAGCCACTGAAAATCTATGGTATGCTGCAAAAGCAGTGTTCAGAGGGAAATTCATAGCAAAATAGGCCTCCCTCAAAAAAAAAAAAAGAAAAATCTCAAATCAACACTTAACCCACCACCTAAATGAATTAGAAAAAGAAGAACGAGCAAAACCTAAAGTCTACAGAGGGAGGAAATCATGTTGCCATAGTTAGATAATATTTGTTGATTTCTATTGCTAAGGAGTATTACATATTGTGAAAAATAAGAGTTTGCATCCATTCCATGATTTCACTATTGCAAACAATGTTGCAATGATTGTTCCTCAAGTGATCTGAATGGGGGCAATGGTGTCTTAAACTAGAAAATTTTGTGAATGAGCATTGAAATGAGAGAGGAACTAGACAGGAAATGGATAAAGCCTGAAGATGCCAGGTCCCTTGTCCCATTCCAAGAATTTAAAAACTCTAGTTTGCCTCTAGTTAGGAAAAGAGGATAATCAGATAGAAGCAAAGAGGGTTGGAAATATTTGAAATTTGGTACATTCACTCTCCCCTTTTCAGGACTCCAGTAATGAACTAGATCAGAGCTGAGGAAATGTGAACTCTTTCTCTTTATTCAGAAGCACAGTAAGATCTGAAAAGAAAACTGGAACATTTGGTATACCAAGGATTTTGAAGCTTTGATAACACCATATCCTAGTCAGAGAAACAGCATTCTCAGCTTGCCTAGAGAGATAGACTTCCTAGATTAGACCCAATTACTCATCCAATCTCATGCCAGTATAATTTGCTATGTGCTTTGCAGTAATCCCAAAGACAGAGCATACATTTCCACCCTAGACTCTGGGCTCAGCCAAATGACTTATTTGAGTGAATATTATATAAGTAGATGGATTTCAAGCAGTAACTTGAAATACGCTTGTGCAATTGGCCTTGCACACTTGCAGTTCTGCCATAGCCACATGAAGGGCATGTCTTGGTCTACCTATCTGTCCCAGCAGAACAAGAGGCAGGTGTAGCAGACTCACATAATGATAACTCACTCCAGACACCACAGCCTCCCCAATAAACCACAACAGCTGTGAGACTAAATGGCTTGTTTGGTTATCTTTTTTAAATCACTGAATTTTGGGAATG
This sequence comes from Phacochoerus africanus, assembly GCF_016906955.1. Classification (NCBI taxonomy): domain Eukaryota; kingdom Metazoa; phylum Chordata; class Mammalia; order Artiodactyla; family Suidae; genus Phacochoerus; species Phacochoerus africanus. Next base: position 248,390,682 of record NC_062544.1, on the reverse strand, counting down.
TTTTAACATAACATTAATGTAGCTATAGTAGCTGATACTGCTCATGAATTGAAAAATGCAATAATATAAAGATGTCAGTTTTCTCCAAATTAATCTTTAGAGTCAGTGCAATTCTAATGAAGGCCCAAATAGATAAAATTGTTGTTTTTGTCTTTAAAACTGATAGTAATAATTCTAAAAATTCATAAAGAAATGTAAAAGGTAATAGTATGCAAATAAATTTGAAAAAGGACACAATATAAGAAGGACTTCTAACCACCGGATAATAAGACCTATGAGAAAGCTATAGTATTTAAAACAGTAGAAGAGTCTAATGACCAATAGGTTAGAAAGGCAAGCCCAGAATAGATCCATGTATGCACTGTTGCCTAATTTATGGCAAGGTATCAGTGAATTTTGGAGGGAAAATTATAACCTTTCAACAAACAGTGCTGGAACAATTTGATATTCATATGAAAAAATAATCTTTCTTAATAATGATTTTTATTTTTTCCATTATAGCTGGTTTAGAGTGGAAAAAATAATCTTGATTCCTACATAACTTTTTACAAAAAAAGTCAATTCCAGATGGATTACAAATCTAGGTAGGGGATAAACACAAACAAAAATCCTTTAGAGGAGTTTCTGTTGTGCCACAGTGGAAATGAATCTGACTAGGAACCATGAGGTTGTGGGTTTGATCCCTGGCCTCGCTCAGTGGGTTAAGGACCTGGCGTTGCCATGAGCTGTGGTATAGGTCGCAGATGCGGCTCGGATCTGACATTGCCGTGGCTGTGGCATAGGCTGTAGGCTACAGCTCCCATTAGACCCTAGCCTGGGAACCTCTACATGCCACGAGTGCGGCCCTAAAAAGACAAAAGACAAAAAAAAATCTTTTAGGGTAAGATACAGGAGACTCTCTTCATAGCCATAAACAAAGATTTCTTGAACAAGAGGCAAAAAGCAAAAAGCAGCAAAGAACAGAATGATAAATTTAACTATATTAAATTAAGAAGTTCTCTTTATCAAAAGTCACATTAGCAGAGTAAAAAGCCAACTCACAAAGTGTGACAAAACATTTGTAAAACATCTCTCCAAGCAAACACTTATCTCTAGGAAGTGCAAACATTCATACAAGTCAGTAAGAAAAGAAATTCAAGCCAACCAAAGAAATCACAAAATACTTGAACACACTTTGTACAAGAGGATATATAAACTGGCATATACATATAAAATTAAAACATGAAAATAGCCAGTGAGCATATGAAAATAGGATTAGTCATCAGGAAAAGGCAAACTCAAACCATATTGAGATACTAGTGCATGCTCACAACAATGGCTAAATTAAAAGGATTGACAACATTGAATGTTACCAAAGATGCTGGACAATTCATGTCCCTAACATTAATAATGTAAAATGGTAACCATTTTACAAGACAACTTATAAACTTATATCAATACTATGCCCTAGGAATTCCTCTGTAGTATATCTATGACATCTTAGATAATAAAACACAGGTACCAGGGAGTTCCTGTTGTGGCTCAGTAAATTAAGAATCTGACTAGTATCCATGAGGATGCAGGTTTGATCCCTGGCCCCACTCAGTGGGTTAAGGATCTGGCATTGCCATGAGCTGTGGTGCACGTTGCAGACGTGGCTCAGATCTGGCATTGTTGTGGCTGTGGCATAGGCTGGCAGCCACAGCTCCAATTCAACCCCTAGCCTGGGAACCCTCATATGCCCCAGGTATGGCCCTAAAAAAAAAAAAAAAAAAAGTCTCAAAATGATGTACAAAATCATCCAGAGAAGCCTTATTCTTAACAGCTCCAAACTGGAAAGCCCAAATGAACATCAATAAGAAAATGGAGATGCAAGATTCGGTACATATATATGATGAGACACTGCTCAGAAATAAAAATAGAACAAACTAAAACAGCAGGGATGAATCTCAAAACACATTGTGCTGAGTGAGAGAAGGCAGACGAAACAGTACATACATTATAATTCTGTAGTATAATTCTGTATGTTTGATGTTCTGGAACAGTCAAAAGTAAATCTATGGTGATAAAAATAAGAATAATAGTTGCCTCTAGAAGGGTGCATAAGGGAATTAGTTGGAGTGACGGAAATTCATATCCTTTTGGGGCAAGGGAGTGGATTATATAAACTATGCATTTCCCAAAACTCATCAAACTTAAGATCTGTGCATTTTACTCTGTATAAACTACCCAAAAAAAAGGTAAAGAAGTATCTTGCCAAACAAAAATATATGCACTAGAATATATTTATTCCTATTCTAGGTTGGAGTTTTAGTTTTTAAATACTGGTGAAATTCCAGCACACTGTAATTCATGCTCAGTGAAATTCATAAAAAAAATTTACTACGTGCATAGCATGTTCTTGGTTTCATGTTTAGATAGGTACAAAGTGAAAAAGAAGTTAATTTATAAAAACCTGAAGTTACTGCATAGCTACAGAAGATTTAATACCCAGGAGAAAATTTAGAGAACAAAATTATGTTTGTACTATATAAACCTGTGGGTCATTTTGATTTACAGTGATGCGGAGAAGCATTCACCAAAGATGTGGCACTTTCTTGAGCTTTGAGAAAGAGCTGTCCTGCAAGTGAATAGGGAGAGAAGATTATACAGCTTCTGAAGTTGGCATAACAGCAGATGCACAAAGATAGTACTGGAGTGTTATGCTTCAGAATTTAATTCTTAGAAATAAGCAATGAAAATGATAAAATTTTTAAGCAAATGTATGATCTGTTAATATTACAGACATATTTAAACTAAATGGAAAAAGAAATGATTCTTTAATTTGACTATTCTTTTTTTCTTAGGACTTGTTAATATTAATTGCTAAGGTTACTTTACCTAGTGACTCATACTATTTAAATTTAAAAGAACATGGAATTACACAAATTAATTTGCAATATTAGCTCAGCTTTATTTTTTAGATAAATTAATATGTTGCCAGTATGTTTATATGATATCACATATCCTAATGAAAAGTTAAAAATTAATTTAGAAATTCCCACTGTGTGAATAGTGTTAGAGACAGGATTCAGAATGGAAAGATTTGGTGAAAGATTGTGAAAAAATAGTGAATAGTAGGCAATAAGAAAGCAAATAGAGGTCTGAGGAATAAGACCACCTCAGGAAATAAATAGAACCTGGTCTTAAAGAAGGAATGTCTCATTCAATTTTACGTTACTGCCTGTTCTTTTCTGTGCTTTAATCCTCTTAAATAATTTTTATGACTTTAATAAAAAATCTGGCATATTAAAAAAAATGTATTAGTAGAGGAAACAGCTATGCCAACTGAAGCAGGAAACTGGTAAAATATGGTCTGAGCCCTCTCCACCAAGCCTCTCTGGAAATATTAGGAAGGGGTGGGCATCTCCCACAGTACTTAGTAGAGGTGCTCAGGTATATCTGATTGTATCCAAAAAATACTGTTAGCTTAAAGCTTTACTTGTGAATTTTCAGGAAGCAGAAATGAGCTAAACAAATAAAACAGCTGGAAAACTAATTTACTTTTTGTTACTCAAATGGTTTGTCAAATAGCTATACAGTTTAAGGGTTTTCAGTACACTCAATTATTCCCCAAATGTCCTCTTCATATAATAAATGAGTTTAAAAAGTTTCACATAATATCCTGAATTTCTGGGAATGGAGTAAATATTTTGAGTTCCTAGGCTTAAAGCTCAGTGGTTTCATTGCAGGTCACAAATGCTCTATCAGTATATGTATTATATTACTGAATAAACTGTTTTCTAAAAGGTGGAAACTACCAAGTTTACGTTACTCATCCTATTAGATGCCAATCTCTAACATTCACCAGGAATGAGGAAAATAAGCAATGTACTCCTTTACTCCAAAAAGTTCCTTCAAGTATAATTTTCCATTCCTGTTTTATTTTCTTGTATCACATGCATGGGTGATTATTGCTGGAATGATTTTTCTATCTTTTACTAAATTCTACACCTTTCTTCACAATGTGTGTGTACGCTGACTAAAATCACAGCCAAAGGAAAATTTTAATCCAACATCATGTCACATTAAAATACGACTAAGCTAGAATTGCAAAACCTAGACAAAATTGTGATAATTTTTAAAGAATTATGCTCCAATAATTTAAAATACTTCAGTCACACTCTGAAATGTACTACACATATGTGAAATATGAATTCATAAGACATATATGAACATATAGAAAGAGTATGGCATTCTTTATTTTTCAATAACCACATTAAATCTTGAGTCCCTTTCTATCCAATAGCAGAAAACTTTTTTTTGTCACTTATGAGTTAACACTGTCATTTCAATCGAAACTTAGTCAGGAGTTCCCATCATGGCACAGTGGTTAACGAATCCGACTAGCAACCATGAGGTTGCGGGTTCGGTCCCTGCCCTTGCTCAGTGGGTTGGGGATCCGGCATTGCCGGGAGCTGTGGTGTAGGTTGCAGACGTGGCTCAGATCCTATGTTGCTGTGGCTCTGGTGTAGGCCAGTGGCTGCAGCTCCGATTTGACCCCTGGCCTGGGAACCTCCACATGCCACAGGAGCGGCCCAAGAAATGGCAAAAAAAAAAAAAAAAAACTTAGTCAAATAAGTGTTTGCCCACTTCTTCCTCCCTCCTGGCCCATGGGTTATGATCTAAGTTCACAGTGGAGTGGGGCTTCTTACCTATAGTCATAGCACCAGAGGGAGATGTGTTTTCTTTGGTTAGTGTCATTTCTTACTAGTGTCTGAGAGATGTACATTTGCCTGACTGACTCGGTTCTCATCACCTCTCCACAATGGTTTCTACTGAGGCCCTTGAATCTCATTTGTTCTCCACCAGAACATTCCATACTGCTCTCTGGTTCAGCATGACTTTATCACAACTAGGAGGCTCTTTTACATCCACTGAATCCTCATTTCCTCAGAAAAAAGTCTGATGCTCTCCTTTAATGTGTTGAGCACATAAGAAATTTGGGGATTTACTCAGGTACTCTCTGCCTAGGCTTACCACATAGCTGTTTCTATGTTCATGAAGGCAAATGGAAGCTACCATTTCCCGAGGCTCTAAATGTTTACTCTCGGAAACCCAGCTTGATGTCCTCTTCCCATGGAGCTAAGCACAGCTAGTTGGATGATAGGTCCTTCCAGTTCTTCTGCAGGATCATTTGCAAGCATCTAATTCTCCTAATTCTTTTTCTATTTTACCCTGAAAGTTCTCTTTCTCTCTCAGAGAAAAATCTTATTTGTTCCAAATTTTGTGCTTTAAATATAGACCATGATTTGATATTAATCTTTTGATATTAAATATAAAGGATTAGCTGACTATTACTGGATCTTATTGTGACAGCTCTTTTTGGGTCAATAGCAGCCCCATATTTGTCAATTTAAATGTGAATGCAGAGTTAAAAAAAAGAAGAGGTGAGAGAAGGGGAAAGGAAAGAACATTTTACATCTGCTAATACTTAGTGATAGCCATTGAACAGCATATGTAAAGGGATTCCATCAAAGGGAAATGTTTATTATAAAGGATTTTATTTTGCAGTGGAGTATCTTCTCTGGTCCATGCTAAAGCATCATAAAACCTTCGAAATGAAATACAAGAAATGTTTTGAAACAAAATATTGACTATTCTCCCCTAGTAAACAAACTCATCAGAGTTGTGTTTCTTTTTTTCCCCTTGAATGAACATTTTTCTTTTTCTCATTAGTACTTTGAATATAAACAAAGCTTAAGAGTAAAATTTAATTCTGCCTGCTATAAAACTAAATTAAGTAAATAGTGAATCCACATAACCCCAGCAAAGAAAACTCCATATAGAGTTTACAAATCTGTTAATTTGCCTATCCACTTTTGATTCACTAAGTTGACTGCTCTTCAGGTTTATAATTATTCTTCAGCGAGCAATTTACATTTCCCTTCTGCACATATGTTAGCTCCATTTGCAGTATTCAAATAGAGTGTTAGTTCTAGATGTGTATAGATCTCCGAACAAAGAGCAATTCGAATTCAGTATTTGTGCAAACCTTTGGCAGGCTTTTAAAGACATAAACTGATCTTCTGTAATATTTAAGAACCAGTGAATCTAGTGGCAATAAGAACATGCAAAGGTCAACCCTCGACTATCTCATGAAAACCTAAATTCTCTATATCATAAAAACTCTTTGTATGTTCTGTGCTACAAAGACCAATAACCGCAGTTGTTCATTAGTCCTCATCTCACCTCATCTGCTCAAGACTATCCCTCTAGAAATTCTTGTCCCCTCTTACCTGAAAAAAACTTGTTTTCTGTCTCTCCAGAATTATTCCTATCAGAAAACAGTGTAATTTCTCTTAAAACTCTCATAATCCTACATCTTCTTCCAATATTGGCCTGTTTCTAAGCTCCCTTTTATGAAAATAAAAAAATATATTTCTTGAAAATGTCTGCATGTTATACCTGTAATTCTTTTCCTCCCATTTCTCTCTAACCCATTCCAGTTAGTTATCAGCCTCTACCATCCAATTCAACAGCTTCTGTCCAAGCCAACAACAAGCCTGCACGGCAAAAATCTAATGGTCAATTCTCAGTTCTCATCTTAATTGACCCTTAAGTACCATTTTTCCAAATAGATCACTTTCTCCTCCTTGTTACACTACAATTTACTTGGCTTTCCAAGACCCAGACTCTGTTGGTGTTCCTGTTCCCCCACTAGCTACCGGTACCTTTTCTATCTATTTGCATGTTCATCTTCACCATCTCAATATCTAAAGAGTAAGTGCCCTGAGGCTCAGTTTTGAAAGTCTTCTTTTTCTAAACTCATTCCCTAGGTCAGTGTTTACTATGGACTGAATTGTGTCCCCACCAAAATTTATATATGGAACTCCTCTCTCCCCCAGTGTCATGGTATTTGGAGATGGGGCTTTGGAGGAAGTAATTAGGGTTAAATTAGGTCATAAGGGTGGCCCCTAATTTAATGGGATTTGTGTCCTTATTAGAGAAAGAACAAGGTACCAGGAGAGCTCTCTCACCCTATGTTCATTGGCTGAGAAAAAGGACACGTGAGGACACAGATAAATGGTGGCCAGCTATGACCCAAGAAGAAAGGCTTCACCAGAAACTGATCATTCACCAGAAACTGATCAATCTAATGGATATTGGACTTAATGCCTTCAGAATTTTGAGAAAGTGAATTTATGCTGTCTAAACCATCCATTATGTGGTTTTTATAATGGCAGTCTGAGCAGACTAACACAACACTTCTCAATTTTACCTATGTTGATCATTGTCACTTGGAAGACATGCAAAAGCACAGAACACTGAGATGCACCTCTTGCAGTTTCTGATTCAGTAAAATTTGCCTTTCTAACAAGTTCCCAAGTGATGCTGATGCAACAGGTCTGGGACCACATTTTGAGACCCACTGCTATAGATTATTTCATCTAGGCCATGACTTTCTCCTGAAGTCCAGATGCATACATCCAACTGCCAACATGACTATTTGATTTAAATGTCTAATATGTACCTCAAGCTTAATGTGTCCTAAACTGAGCTTCCAATATTCTCCCCAAATGTGCTCCTCCAGGGTTCTTTACCATCTTAATAAATGATAATTCCACTATTCTAATGCCCAAAACAAAAACCTTGAGGACACAATTAAGTCCCTTCTTTATACCACATCTTTAATTTATTTGCAAATTTCAGCAGCTATTTCTTCAACCTGAATATACAATGGGATGATTTCTCACAACTCCTATCATTCATGTTCATAGCACTGTCATCTCTCACTTGATTATTACAATGGCTTTCAAGCTGGGTTTTTTTTAATTTTTGTTTTTTTGCTTTAACCCCTGTTGTTCCCTGCTTCACTCCATTATAGTATCCACAAAATTGAGAGAGATAACTCAGAAACATTAAGTGAAATTATGCCAACTCTCTATCTCAATCCTTTGGTTATTTGTCTTCTACTCAGAGCTGAAGTCCTTGCAATGGCCCCAGAGCCCATCAGTCTCATGCCATGATACTTTCTCCTACATTTGAACACTCTAATCGCCTCAGTTCCAGCCACACTGGGACTTCTCACTGTTTTTTGAATATGCTAGTTTTATGCTCTCACTTGTAGTTGTTTTTTCCTGTGCCAAGTACTTATCATCCAATACATATATTTTACTAGTTTGTTTATTTTTGTCTCTGAACTAGGATGAGAACTTTGGGAGAGAATGTCTTAGCTCTAACAAAAATGCCATCAATTAGGAGTCTTAAACAAACAAAAAAGATATTTCTCACTGTTCTAGAGGCTGGGAAGTCTGAGATCAAGGTCTCAGCTGATCTGGCCTGTGGTGACAGCCCATTTCCTGGTTTACAGACGGCCATCTTTTTGCTGTGCCCTCATACGGTAAAAGGGGCCAGGGACCTCTCTGGGTTCTCTTTCATAAGGGCACAGATCCCATTCATGAAGGCAGAGAGGGTAACCTAGTCACTTCCCTAAGACCCCTACTACTGAGTACCATAATATTGAGGTTATAATTTCAACATATGAATTTGAGGTGGTGCACAAACATTCAGCCCATGACACAGAGGAAATACTTTTTAATCCATTTTGTTCATCACTGTATCACCAGAGTTTAGAATGATGGCTGAACATATTAGGCCCTCAATAAATGTTTGTTGATTTTTAAAAATACATGATATATCATTAATTATGAAGAAGCAAGCAGAAGTAAAATCAGAATCTTCCTTACTTCTCTGAAAGGCAGTGTGGTGGAATGGTGAAGGACAAGGACACTGGAGTCAGATTATCTCGGTTTTCAACCTGGCTCTATCATTCTCAACACTGGGTAACTTCCTTCATGGTTCTGGAGCCTCAGTAGACTCATCTATGAGATTGGAGACAATTCCAAGAGGTATGAAACTGCATACCTCATAAAGTCACAATTTATATTAAATAAATTATATATCTATATAAAGCACTTAAATGAATTCTCAGGACAAAGGAGTTTCTATATAAGCTCATACTGACTTTCAGAGGCAGACTTTCCAAATCACAATTATTTAATGGAGGATTTACCCTTTCCCAGGGAGAAAATACAGAGACCATTAACGATGGCTTAGGATACTTTTATTCCAATAGTTATCTTGACATATCACAAAACAATATTTCTTTGTTCAGTATTGGAGCCCATGGGCTCCAAGAATATAATGAAAGCTTGGCTAATTGACACAATATTTATTATCTCTGCAGATATTTATACTGTGCTGTCACTGGAAGGTTTCTTTCTCTTATTAGGAGTGGCATTAAATGTAATAAGGGAACTGGCAGACATAGAAATCAGTCTGGTGGGTGGTGATGTACAAAAACCCTAATTTCATGCCCTGCTCCATCAGCAGACCACTGTCCATATTAAGTCAGTGTTTTTCAAATCTAGCTATATTAAAAACTCTTAAAAGGTCCCAGAACAATTTTAGTCTTCCAGGATAGCATAACAAAAGAACACAGACTGGGTAAATTATACAACGGAAATTTGTGTTCTCACATTTATGGGGCTTAGAAGTCTACAATCAAGGTATCAGCAGGTCTGATTTCTCTTGAGACCTCTCTTTTTGACTTGCACCTGGCTGTGCCCTCACATGATTCTTTTTGCATGCATGCACACTACTGGTGTCTCTTCCTCTTATTATAAATCCTATTGGACTAGGACTTCACTCATATGACTCCATGACTTTCCTTAATTACCGCTTCACAAGCCCAATCTTTAAATACAATCCCATTCCATCATCGACTCTAAGTCCAAAGTTTCACCCAAATATCACTTAAATCATGTATGTGAAGCCGTGAAACCAGACAGGTTATGTGCTTACCAAATACAGTGGTGAGACAACAGCATAGGATAGACATTCTCATTTCAAAAGGGAGAAATCAGAAAGAAAAAAAGGGTATAAGACATTCCAGGCAAGTGCAAATTCCATTAGACTTTAAAAGCTCTAGGATAATCCTCTTTGACACAATTCTCTGACCTCTGGGTCCAATGGGGTGACAGCCCCTTCTTGAGTCCTTTCAATCTTGAGTGCTGGCTTTGCATCTGATGTCCTGGAAAGCAGTCCCCTGAGTCTCATGGGTCACTGGGTATCAAAAATCTGGCCCACTGAAACCGAGAAGGGGAGAGACCCAGCCTCCAGACCTGTACCCTTTGGGCCCATGGTGGGAATGGCTTCCCTGCCAATCTCTTCAGGCTTCAGGATCACTCTCTCTTTTTGTAAAATAACACGTGCTGGCAGACAAATAACTCTATTGTCCCATTCTATACAGTCTCAGAAATACAAGTTTCCCTTTATTTTCTGTTGTGATTGTTCATAAACTGGCAGCATTTCTGCTGATATAATCTCATTTCTATTCCTGGCTTTTGCTGAGACGTCTCCTTAGATATATGAGTCATATCTATAATCTTTCTATCAAGTGGGTTTCCAGCCACACCCTTGGTGTTCTCTCCAGAGTACTTCCTTTTTTTTGTTTGGCAGTGTGGATAAGCTGATAATTTTCCAGATCTTCAAGTTCTGTTTTCTTTTTGCTAAATAAGTTTTCTCAATTTATTTCTCTTCTCTTGAATTTTACCATAAGCTGCAAGGATAAACCAGGGTATACCTTTACACTTGGCTAAGAAATCTTCTCAGCTAAATATCCACATTCATCACATTTAATTTCTACTTTCCACAAAACACTAGAACATAAATCAGCCAAGTTCTTTGCCATTTTATAACAAGGACTGACTTTCCTCTGGCTCCTCGTTTCTGTTTGAGATCTCACTAGATTCATCTTTCTTGTCCATATTCCTAACAACAGTCTCCTCAAGGCAATTTAGGCTTTTTTTAGCATGCACCTCAAAACTCTTTCAGCCTCCAACCATTACCCAGTTCCAAAGCCTCATTCACTTTTTTTTCAGTATTTGTTATAGCAGCACCTCACTTCATGCTTTCCAAATCTGTGTTAGTTTGGGTTCTCCAGAGAAACAGACCCAATATGACACATATATAGAGAGAAAAAGTCTTATTTTAGGGAATTGACTCTAGTGATAATTGAGGCTGGCAAGTACAAAATCTGCATGGTGAGCTGGCAGACTAGAGAGCCAGGAAAGAGTCAATACTGCAATTCAGGTCTAAAGGCAAAAGGGCCAACACCTAAAATTTAAATATTGTCCCCTGAAGACTCTTCTCTTGCACAGGATATGTCAGTATTTTCTACTATTCACGCCTTCACCTGACTAGATGAGAACCATCTATATTACTCAACATCCAGTGGTTTAAATATTAATCTCACCTAGAAACATGCTCACAGACACATCCAGAATAAAGTATGATAACATATCTGGACAACATGGGCCAACCAAATTGACACATAAAATTAGCTATCACAATATACACACATGTCAAAATAAGGAAAGAATACTTATAATACCTATAGTCTTTGTTTCTACAATTGATCATGTGATTGCACTTGGTATTTATAAGTATGTTCTCCCAATACCCAAAACATTGGTCAAATAAAAGTCTGGGGAGGGTGATTTTAGTGCTGAGCCATAAGTATTTTTCAGACCTTATCCAGAGTGATTCTAATGTGTAAGCAGGTCTGAGAACCACTGAGCAAGAAAAGACTCATAGCATAGCTATTTGCAGCTGCCACTGATAATTTAGCTTTACTTTGAGTAGGGAGAGTATGGTAAAGAGTTTATAGACCTCTTGTTCCTTAGAAGTGGAGTTTTCCTTTATTATAGGAGGTAGGTAGGGATATGGCATTTTGAATAGGATTACTCAAAGATACAGATTATTGACCAGAGGTAGGAGAAGCTTGAAATGAAGAAAATGTCCACTGGGAGCTCCTCTCCTTGGGAATAATCTTCTGAAGCCCAAAGGAAAGTCTTGGTAGCTCAATATTTAATATCTTATCTCCCACAGATAGTCACTCTGAAACTCTTGTATTTCCTCAGCAAAAAAACCTATGTGTGTCTACAGAGTTAATGTTAATTCTGGAAATGGAGGGAAGAAACTGGTTCTAGGAAATGATGGGTTCCAGAAATAACTTGTGTTGATCAAGAGGACCAGAGGTTCTTAAGAAAGACCAGTGAAGCTAGGAGTGAGCCTTCCTTCTTGAAAATGAGAGAAAGAGAATAGAACACCAAGCCTTTCTATTATTCTAGTCTAGATTACAGATATCACCTTTTAGAAGGGGAAAGGGCATGGTAAACATATGAGTTACATATATTTTAAGATTTGTTCAAAATACTTCAAATTAAATATATATGATGAATCAGAAATTAAGTTTAAAATGATATTAATAAGTCAAAAACATATATGTTATCATGCACTTTCCCAAGCTGGCTTAAGTTTACACCTTTCTTTCCTTCTTCTTTCTTTCTTTCTTTCTTTCTTTCTTTCTTTCTTTCTTTCTTTCTTTCTTTCTTTCTTTCTTTCTTTCTTTCTTTTTTTCTTTCTTTTCTTTCTTTCTTTCTTCTTTCTTTCTTCCTTCCTTCCTCCTTCCTTCCGTCCTTCCTTCCTTCCTTCCGTCTTCCTTCCTTCCTTCCTGCTTTCTTTCTTTCTTTCTTCTGTCTTCTTCCTTCCTTCCTTCCTTCCTTCCTTCCTTCCTTCCTTCCTTCCTTCCCTCCTTCCTTTCTCTCTTTCTTTTGCTTTTTAGTATCACTTCTGAGGTATACAGTTCCTAGGCTATGGGTTGAATCAGGGCTGTAGCCACTGGCCAATTCCAAGGTAAAAGCAATGCAGGATCTGACTCAAGTCTGTGGCCTATGCCACAGCTCACTACAACGCTGGATCCTTAACCCACTGAGCAAGCCAGGGGTTGAACACACATCCTCATGGATACTAGTCAGGTTTGTTCCTGCTGAGCCACAATGGAAACTCCAAATTTCTTTATTTTAATAAAGAGTTAATCTGATTCAGTGAGTTCATCTTTTTGTAGATTCTACGTGTAAGTATCATATAGGATTTTTTCTGTTTCACTTATTTCACTTAGCATAATGCTTTCAAGATTCATCCATGTTATCACAAATGGCAAGATGTCCTTTTTCGTGGCTGAAAATATTCCATTATGTATATGCATATCATATCTTTTTTTACCCATTCATCCATTGATAGACACTTAGGCTGTTTCTTTATCTCAGCTATTGTCAGTAATGCTGCAATAACATGGGAGTACAGATTTCTCACTGATATCCTGCTTTCCTTTCCTTTGGATATATATTCAGAAGTGGGATTGTTGGATTATATGGTAGTTCTATTTTTAAGTTTTTGAGGAATCTCTATATTGTTTTCCATAATGACTGTACCAATTTACATTCCCACTAAAAGTGCAGAAAGTAGAATGGGGACAGGGACAGAAGGGTGATTACCATGGTAAAAATGGAGAGATGTTTGTCAAGTGTATAAACATTTGGTTAGGAGAACTGGGGATCTTATGTACAGCATTGCGATTATAGTTAACAATACTGTATTATATACTTCAAAGTTGCTGAGAGGAGAAAACACCAAAGAAATGGCAATTATGTGATATGATGAAGGTGTTAGCTAATACTGCTATGGTGGTAATCATATTGCAATATATAAGTGTAACAAATCAACATGTAAGAGTTAAATCTACACAAGATTATACAGCAATTACATCTCAACAAAGCTGGATAAAAAAGTTAAGATGATGTATTTCATACTATATCATCATAATAAATCAAGCTGATGAATTACTTTTAATAGATTAATAAGTCTGAAACTACTTTCCACAGAAGAGGCAAAGAAAGAACATATCTTTCCCTACTCTCCTTCTTTCCCTTCCTTCTCCTGACAGGAAATCTGGACCATATTAATTCTCACATGACATTATTTTCAGGAGAAATTTTTAGGGGAGACGTATTCAAATGCATTCAATTTAAATCAGCAGTTTTTTACATCAAAATATTTTTCAGTGAACCTGTCTTATTTATCATATACAAAATTAAGTCTGTATATATGCTAAGGCACCTTGAAATCCCCTCTTCTCCTTCAACATTGAAAGACTTTTCCACTGTTGTTTTTTTGATCGTTAATTTAACTAGAGCTGTGAGAACCTTCAACACATATTAAAATTTTCATGATGAGTTTCAATATGCATCAAATTAAATGTTGGAAGAAGTTATTTTTCTCCATAATGACCTTCCATTGTGCTTGGTTATTTTCATTTATTTAGAGACAAATATATTAACCTGTCTTGAAAGAAATTGCAGTTTCTCTAGTGGCAAATCATTCCCTGGTATAAGTATTCATGGGAGGGGTCCTTTAGCAGCAATAATGTTATTATCGGCTTCTTGTGAAACTGGCCTCATAGCCATGGCAACCAGCTGATGTTGCCATTCATGGGCTCTGGAGATTATTACATGATTATAAAGCCCCAGTTGTTTCAATAAGAAAGACGCGCTCTAAAAATTAATTTATCACTCATCTATCAGCTTCTATGTGATGCTCACTTTCGTGTTTCTGTTTTGAGACACATAAATATCTTTTGGCCATATTTACCTCTTCACTTCATTCTTTGGTAAAGACTCTTCATGTATTTGCATTGGATTAATATGTCATTCTTCTAATACTTTAATATGCATTTTATTAAGATTTCACAAACTTTCATTTCCAATGTTATTAAAGATGTTGTAGGAGCTGTAAAATATGAGTTCCATCTAGAGAAAAATATCATTTTAGTAATCTTCCAGTGCAACTTTTATGGACACTAAAAGCTTACAGAGATTGAAAGCTTTTCATGCTCCTCCATCTCTAGATGTTAAGACTAACTGACACATCTCTTGTTTATAGTTCAGCACACACCAAAGTTTCTAAATTTATCAGTGAATCATACGCAAATCTAGAGGGCAAAAGACCATCTTTACTCTGGGAATCTCTAGGTGCATCATATTGCCAAACAAAAATAATACCAATTTTGAGTTTTGGGGCATTTTATCAGTTCTCCAGACAAATATAAATCATCCACTGGGGCTAACAATTTTACTATTAGTGATTAAAGCTTGAGGTCACTCTTTTCTAAGGTGGGTCTTTTCGAAGACAATGTATGGTGAGAAAGCAAATTAAGCCTCTAACATCATAGCATGTGTTTAATGATATTCTCATAATTTAGGACATAGACTAATCATGCTCTTTGAGACTCTGAAAAAAAGAAAATGGTGTTAGAAAGAGAAGACTGGGAATAAGAATTTTTTTCAATCACAATTATCCCTACATGTAAATATTACTAAATATTAGCTTTTATCTTGGTCACATTTTCTTATTCATATGTTATAAAAATATCTACCTTCAAACAATGTAGCTGTCTTTATAGTTTTCAAGGTTCAGTGCAGTCTGTTGGTTAAGAATGACCAGAAAGTCTGGAAAATCCTGACAGGAGGAATAAGTTGCCACTTTCCTGGTCAATGGAGAAGCAAGTATGAGTCTTTTCATTAGAGAGGTAAGATTTACACAGGCACATTAGGCCTGGGCCAACTTTCTCTGAATTGATACACTGCATCAAAATTAGCTTTTAATCCTAAAACATATTCTATGATATACATTGGCATGTTTCATGTATATAAATATAGTATTAATTATAGAACACATAGCATACACATACTTGAAGATTTCAAATTTACCTTGATGTGATCCAGGAAACTGTACTACTGCTTATGTTTGAGAAGAAATTCTATTATTAGCCATTTCAAAGATATTGATCTGTAGCCCAGGCAGTAGTACATGCCTGAAGATGTTATTATGGTAGCTTAGATTCATTCGTATAAATTATTGCACCAGGAGAATGAACAAGAGTAGAAAAAGGGAAACTGAAGGGAAAAGAAAAGAAAAGAAAAGAAAAGAAATGATATATAGACAGATTGCAGAGATTTTAAATTAAACATAAGTTTGTGATGGGTATTGTGAAGAAGTGGTCTTGGAACAACAATGTAGAGAGAGAAATATTAGGAGACATACCACAAATGCAGTCCCCATAATCTAGAAGGGAAAAGCCCATCCACCATGGGAACCTCAACCTTACAAATCAAAAATAATATCATTTAAGAGCATTTGGGTAGCCTAAAACTGAGAATGTTAAAAGGAAAAGGATCAAAACCCTACTGTTTGTTTTTAATTTCAATAAAGCAAAGTGGTGACAGCATGTTAACATAACTTGAGACAGTTTCGAGGACTCCTCAGGGCAAGGCAAGCAGGCATTCATTTTAGTGAATTCCAAGTTAATTAACAATACAAGAATTAAGATTTTTCAAATGGTATTCTGCTTTGCCAGTGTTATTTCTGGACATGGGAGGCGGGGTGGGATTAATCCTTAGTGTAATCATTTTTGATTCTATGAGATGGTGCTATCCTGTACTTTAGGTCAAGTTCTCTGGGAAACATGTATATCGAGTTTAGCTGTAGAAAGCTCTTTCTAATTGCAGAGTGCTCTTGTGATAATCCGTGGAAGAAAGGGAGCTTGAATTCTGTTATGATGCATTCATAACAGAAACCTTAGCCAAACCAATCTAAAATGATACTCCAGAGTTGATCTAACTTGGAGCAGGAGTCCAGCACTCTGTACCCTGATTTCAATCAGTTACTGCATGCTGGCTGTCCTGGGAGTGAGGGCATCACTTGAGTGGATTTTCTGAGCTGAGAAAATCCTACAGGGGCATGCAGAGAACTCTCTCAGCAGATAAGGTGAAGGTAGAGTTAAAGCCTTATTCCTGGAGTTCCCGTCGTGGCGCAGTGGTTAACAAATCTGACTAGGAACCATGAGGTTGCGGGTTCGGTCCCTGCCCTTGCTCAGTGGGTTAACGATCCGGCGTTGCCATGAGCTGTGGTGTAGGTTGCAGACGCGGCTCGGATCCTGTGTTGCTGTGGCTCTGGCGTAGGCTGGTGGCTACAGCTCCGATTAGACCCCTAGCCTGGGAACCTCCATATGCCACGGAAGCAGCCCAAAGAAATAGCAAAAAGACAAAAAAAAAAAAATTAAAAAATTAAAAAATTTTAAAAAAAAGAAAAAAATAAAACCTTATTCCTCAAGGGGATTCTGGGTGATGCATCAAATCATCTCCAGATTTGGAAGATGAAATGATATTATGAAATAATTTTATTTGAGAGCAAATTTATTGCACAAGTTCTCTACAGGAATTTCAATCTCACTGAAATACCTAAGATAATATATTTAGTTTTGCTTTAGCTTAAAACATTACTAGGTAAGAATTATAATTAGTATGACGTTGATTGTGGGTAACAAAACACTCAATTCAAAACTGGCTCATTCACTAAGGAACTGCATTGACTTACATAACTGGAAATATAAATCAAGAGTGGGATTTAGGGCCCACTTAAACTAACAGCCCAACTCCACCACCCTGTGCTTCTCTTGACTCTGTTCTTCTTGGTATGGCACTTATTTGCTGTTGTTGTGGTTGTTTGTTTCTTAATCTCTGTAGAAGTCTTGGCTTCACATTTACCCATAAAATCATCCCATAGGAGAATTTTACCAAAGCTTATGGTTCATAGTGAATGGTGTGGGTTTTGGATTTTAGGTTAAAAACAATGGGAGCCATAAAAAAGTTTTTTTCTCTTTAAAATAAAACATTTAAGTGAATATATTAACTTTATAACTAGAGTAAATTAGTACATATTTTAAATTTCAAATGTCCCCAAATATAAGACTGATCATGTACAACTCTTACTGCCGATTCCTATCATCAGGAACTTGTTAATCCTCAACAATGAAATACTATGCTTATACTCTCTTGAAATGCACTAAAACAATTTACTCATGAAATCCACTTTATATAAACTTACATTTATAAAACACTATCCTGTGGATTATAATTGTGGCTGCACCATTTGAGCAACTGTATGACCACTTAACTATGGCTACAAAACGAAATGGAAAATTCATATTCAGAATAAAGACAAAAATTCATCTGATTGTGGTTCAAGAAAAAAGTTATTAAGTAGCAACAACAAAAAATAGTATGCTTAAACCATCTATAAATCCAATAAAATGGAAACAATTCACTAATAAGGTTTACCTTTAAATGATGCACACTATGAATAAAATTATTTTAAGAGTTATAATCCTGCGACATTCCCATTTCATCTACGGTATAATCACTTAAAAAATAGAAAGCTAAAACAGAAAACGTTCTAAAGTATTTTAAAAAGGCAAAACAAACTTTTTCTGTGTATGTGGATTATTTTAACGCATTTGTTAACAAAATGCTATAAAGACACAAAAAGCAAATAGAATTAAACCATATGCTTCACAAGGAAATTGTCTATAATGATCAGACTTATCCTACAAATTATGATTTTATCAGCCTCCCATTTGAGCAAACGGCACTTCAAAGTAAAAACAGGAAAAAAATAAAAATAACTTAAATGGACAACATCTGCTACATTTCTGGAAGCAGAATCATTAGAAGGGATAAGATAGAGAGTAACTCACATCTGTTTGCTGACTGTTTGGACACAAACCTGAATCCAGTGCTTGGTCCTGCGATATCTTTTTACTGCCAGTGAGGATGTGGTGAGGCCGGGAAGTCCCTTAGTAGGGAAGTTTGCCTTTGCTTTCCAGAAGAGGGGGAAGGGCAAGGATCCTCTTGTCAGGAACCCCTCTGTAATAAAGGACCTCTCACTAGAGGATTATGTTAAGCACCAGAGTTTGGGCCATTCTGGAGGGATAACTGAAGTAAAGGAGGTCCGAAGAATCTTTCAGTGCAGGAGCATCAGGACAAACTCTGCTGCCCCATGGAGGATCTGATGCATCAGAATAGATTTCACCTGATGGAGGCGTTCTCCTGGGATCATAGTCCCTGTGAATGGCATCTGTTATTTACTGGGCACCAAAGCCTGGATGCCCAAGCCAGCCGGATTTCCCTCCATCCTTTGGAATCCCCTCAAACAGAGGGTTCCTGGTGATCCTCCCACCAATATCACACCAGCAATGTCTGGGAAATAACTGGGACAAAACAATGACTGTTGAAATATTCACATTTAAATCTACCCTCAATCAATGTAAATTTGTATTCAATATCATGTGATAAATCATAATTAAAAATATGAAAAAATATATGTGTAACTGGGTCTCTTTGCTGTACAGCAGAAATTAACACAACCTTGTAAATTAACTATACTTCAATAAAATTAAAAAAAAATTTGCCTCAATTAAGATTTGTCTTCAGTTTGTCTTTTTGCCCCCATTAAATTGTCAAGGTTTCTCTTAACCATCAGCATGCTCAACCTGTTACTGTGAGCTTATCTCTCATAGGAAACAAGCTCGCATTAGTAATTTCCAGTGATTGTTTTCAACTTTTCCAGGAAATTACTGACTTGTATTTTGTTGGTGCCCAATTTTTCATGGGCTTTGCTGATCCATTCAATTGCTTTGGAAACGTTCTCCTGTGTTTTTGGATTTCTCCTACATTAAATCTTTCATGAAATTTCTTTTTTTTTTTTTTTAATCTTTTCAGGCCCACACCCACAACAGATGGAAATTACCAAGCTGGGGTCAAATCGGAGCCTGCACCACAGCCACGCCAATGAAGAATCCAAGCCATGTCTGTGACCTACATCACAGCTCAAGGCAACACTGGATCCTTAACCCACTGAGTGAGGCCAGGGATCAAACCCATGTCCTCATGGATACTAGTCAAGTTTGTTACCACTGCGCCAGGACAGAAACTCCCAAAATTAATTTCTTTTTCTCAATGTTGTTCAGGAAAGGATTGAATGTTTTTCTTGGAACTTTCTTTCTCTCTTTTTCTGACTGAAGCAAAGTTTTCTCACTTTGGAGAATTTTAGTGATTTCAAAGTGTATTAATAATGCTATCTTTCAGCTAACTTAGTGTACATTTTCTTTCATCTTAAGCAAGTGTATTTTGTATCCTAGTGCTGCTACAACAAATTACCACAAACTTAGGGTCTTAACACAAGTTAATTATTTTGCTGTTTTGGATACCAGAGGTTCAAAATTAATTTAGGCTAATATCTATCAGTAGGACTGTGTTGTTTCTGGAGGCTCTAAGAGATAATTCATTAATTTTTTCCAGCTTTTAGAGGCTGCCCACATTCCTTGACTTGTGGTCACACTAACCTCTGAAATTGATGCTCCTACCTTCTCACTTGTATTACATTTTTCTCACCTGAAATCCAGGTGAACTTCCAAAACATTTCCAATTTCAAGTAACTGCATGTAACTACATATTCATGGGTTCCAGTGACTAGGATACTCTTGAGAGACCATCATTGAGAGACCATTATTCAGCCTACTATAGTATTTATACAACTTCATCTGTTTCTGTAAAATGTCTTCTAAATGGTATTCATGTTTTAATTCATTTGTTATATGTATTGTATTCCATGATCTCACTATCCATAATGTCTTCTCCAAGAACAGTGAGCATTCACTCAGAGACCTGATCTGGCTTTGTCTTAGAACTTGTTCCATAAGCACTTTAAGTACACTCTCTCTTCTTTTCCAGCCTTTTGTTTCTTGTGACAACGGTCTTATCCATCCCGAATGATCAGAATTCTCATGTGAAGTATTTTTTTAGTGTTATTTAAAGCTCTTCTTCATTCTTCTGATGTAGTCTGAAGACTGTTTTGGTTGCACTTGAAATGGCAAATGTTTTGATGTATCTTTTTTAATTTATTTATATAATAATTTTTATTTTTTCCATTATAGCTAGTTTACAGTGTTCTATCAATTTTCTACTATACAGCATGGTGACCCAGTTACACATACATGTATATGTTCTTTTTTCTCCCATTATCAGGCTCCATCATAAGGGATTATACATAGCTCCCAATGCTACACAGCAGGATCTCATTGCTAATCCATTCCAAAGGCAACAGTCTGCATCTATTAACCCTAAACTCCCAATCCATCCCATTCCCTCCCCCTCTCCCTTGGCAACCACAAGTCTATCCTCCAAGTCCATGATTTTTTTTTTCTGTGGAAAGGTTCATTTGTGCCATATATTAGAGTCCATATATAAGTGATATCATACGGTATTTATCTTTCTCTTTCTGACTTACTTCACTCAGTCAGTATGAGAGTCTCTATTACCATCCATGTTGCTGCAAATGGCATTATTTTGTTCTTTTTTTATGGCTGAGTATTATTGCATTGTGTATATATACCACATCTTCCTAATCCAATCATCTGTCAATGGACATTTGGGTTGTTTCCATGTCTTGGCTACTGTGAATAGTGCACCAATGAACATGCAGGTTCATGTGTCTTTTTTAAGGAAATATTTGTCTGGATATATGCCCAGGAGTGGGATTTCTGGATCAGATGGTAGCTCTATGTATAGTTTTCTAAGGTACCTCCATACTGTTCTCCATAATGGTTGTACTAGGCTTACATTCCCACCAACAGTGAAGGAGGGTTCCCTTTTCTCCACCCCCTTCCAGCATTTGCTATTTCTGGACTTATTAACAATGGCCATTCTGACTGGTGTGAAGTGGTATCCCATGGCAGTTTTGATTTGCATTTCTCTAATAATCAGGGATGTTGAGCATTTTTCATGTGCTTGTTAGCGATCTATATCTTCTTTGGAAAAATGTGTATTCAGGTCTTTTGCCCATTTTTCAATTGGGTTGTTGGCTTTTTTTGCTGTTGAGTTGTATAAATTGTTTGTAGATTTTAGAGATTAAGCCCTTGTCAGTTGCATCATTTGAAATTATTTTCTCCAATTCTGTAAGTTGTCTTTTTGTTTTCTTTTTGGTTTCTTTTGCTGTGCAAAACTTGTCAGTTTGATCAGATCCCATTGGCTTATTTTTGCTTTTATTTCTATTGCTTTAGGAGACTGACCTGAGAAAACATTTGTAAGGTTGATGTCAGAGAAGGTTTGTTCTATGTTCTCTTCCAGGAGTTTGATTGTGTTTTGTCTTATATTTAAGTCTTTCAGCCATTTTGAGTTTATTTCTGTGCATGGTGTGAAGGATGCCCACTCTCACCACTGTTATGCAACATAGTATTGGAAGTCCTGGCCACAGCAATCAGACAAACAAAAGAAATAAAAGGCATTCAAATAGGAAGAGAAGAGGTAAAACTGTCACTGTATGCAGATGACATGACACTATAGAGAAAACCCTGTAAAGGACTCAACCCAGAAACTACTTGAACTGATCAACAAATTCAGCAAAGTACCAGGATATAACATTAACATTCAGAATCAGTCACATTTCTGTATACTAACAATGACATATTAGAAAAGGAATACAGAAATATAATACCTTTTAAAATCACACCCCAAAAAATCAAATACCTGGGAATACACCTGACCAAGGAGGTGAAAGACTTATATGCCAAGAACAATAAAACATTAATCAAGGAAATTAAAGATGTAAATAAATGGAAAGATATTCCATGCTCCTAGGTTGGAAAAATTACTATTGTAAAAATGGCCATACTACCAAAAGTAATCTACAGATTAAATGCAATCCCTATCAAATTACCCATGACATTTTTCACAGAACTACAAGAAACAATCCAAAAATTTACAGGGAACCACAAAAGACCCAAAATTGCCAAAGGAATCCTGAGAAACAAAAACCAAGCAGGAAGCATAACTCTCCCAGACTTCAGGCAATATTACAAAGCCACAGTCATCAAGACAGTGTGGTACTGGTACCAAAACAGACAGAGAGACCAATGGAAGAGAATAGAGAAACCAGAAATAAACCCAGACACCTATGGTCAATTAATCTTTGACAAGGAAGGCAAGAACATAAAATGGGAAAAAGACAGTGTTTTCAGCAAGTATTGCTGGGAAACCTGAACAGCTGCATACAAATCAATGATGTATCTTTCAAAAAATGAGTATTTCTTGTTACATTTATCAGTAGCATGACTTTTTCTGATAATTTAGATTCCTCTCCTTTCAGTCCTTTTTCCAAAAGTCTCTGTTTAAGTCCAGGTAAAGAGCTTTCCAAGTCTTTATCTAATGCTTCCAGTTTTTGTATTTCTGATAATGTTTTCTCAAGTTTGGCTTCCATTAACATTGACTCATGGACTCTAAATAATTTTGTGAGTCTGAGCATCTTGAAGACAGCTATGTTTTTCTTTCAAAAGGGCAGAAATTGACACAATTTTTTTTCCTGACAACTGCATAAAGAAAGGTTTTAATGACTAAACATTCTATATTCTAGTAGAACTAAAAATACCACTCTCTCCCAGATATCAACAAGTTTTCCACAGATATCAACAAGTATAGCAAATCAAGTTGGGTTTTTGTTGTTGTTGTCTTTCTGGAAAGCCTGTTTTAGTTTCAAGCACATCACTGCCTCAGAACTTCTAGGTCTTAGCTATGTCCTTCATCTGTCCCTACCATCATGCCATTGCTCTGTTCACCATGGTCACCACCATAGTCACTCTAAGACCCTCTGGCTTTTGTCTCTCAGCTTCCTTTCACATTGCCTAAACAGAGCACAGCAGAACTTCTGACTGACTTTCACACAGACCTAAGGGAAATTCAGTGGTTCTGTCTCTTGCCCTCTCTCTATGTGGACACACTGTATACTCATTCCTATTCAGCTGAAAGTCTCCCAATACGGTAAATCCCTTGCCAACTGCCATGAATCTGTGTCCTCTCAGAGTTCAAAAGAGACAAAAAGAACAAAAGAACCCCAACTTTTAGCTTTACTTTTCTTGAGTATTTAGTTGTTTTTTTTTCTCCTTCACTCCTGCATTTCATCCAGGTGAAGGGAGAATAAATTCATCTCTCTCTTCCCCTGTGCCCTTATCCTGACTTGGTACAGTTTCTGTCCCTTACTCTATATTTAATTTCTTGGGCTCTTCCTTCTAGAGCGGAACCACACTGTTTTCAATTTCCTCTAATTTGGGTTCCCCTACATCATGTCTTGACTTTCTTCCTCTCTCCTGTACAACCTGCATGCAAAGTGAAGAGTCAGTCAGTTCTAACCTTAACACATAAAGGGAGATTTTAAAATTTTGGAAAATGTATACCATAAGTTTGGGGGGTGAGCTTTGAGATTCAGAGCTGATCTATGAGTCCCTTTTCTTAAAGAACATTTGCCTTCTCCTTCCTTGAGGTGAGAAATTTTATCGTTTAGCCCTAATGGTGGAAGAGCTGAAGAGGAACAGTTTATAGAAGAATTAAAAGCATATAGGAATCTTTAAAAATGACACAGATGAACTTATTTATAAAACAGAAATAGACCCACAGTCACAGAAAATAGACTTATGGTTACCAAAGTTTAAAAGGGGTAGGAATAAATTAGGAGTTTGGGATTAACAAATACACACTACTATATATAAAATTATCAATAAGGACCAACTGTACTCAATAATTTGTAATAACCTATAAGGGAAAATAATCTGAAAAAGAATACCTGTATATGTATGCATAACTGAGTCACTTTGCTACACACCTGAAACTAACACATATATATAATCTATATTAAATATATAAATATATATTAAATATATATTTTTTTAAATATATATAGTTAAATATTTTGTAAATTTAATCTCTGTTGCAGTTTCATTATGCCTGTTGAGAAAAAAGGGGACAAAAACACCTCAATGAAATGCCAAAAATGTACATGCATTTTATACATTTTGACTTTTTAAAGAACTAAGCATATCACTTATTTACATAGTTCTGTGTTCCTAAACTTTTATATTTAAAAGTATGAAGTCAGTCTTGAATGTCCTAGAAATGTCGTAAAGTAAAACAATGAAAGTTTAGGTGAAGAAGTATACGTTTAATGAGGTCAACTATTGCGTTGTAAAAACTTTTATGGAAAATATTTTATTCCCTAAAATAATCAGAAAATATATTATAAATGCTCTTAACCATAAGTAAATTTTTAAGATATTGTAATTAACATAATGTGGCTAGGTCAACCTCAAAAAATGATTAAAACTTGTTTTTTTATAACTAAAAGACATAAATGGAAAGAAAACTGCATTTGAGTAGCGATGTCCTGATTATTACATTTGAAATAGTCACAATTTATACCTGAACACCTCCAACCAGGGCAACTATCAAGCAGAGTTTTAGAATACTTTTTCATTCCAATTCAGATTTTGCAATGCCTCCATATGATTTTTCCAAATCATCACTGCTCATGCCATCATGCCCTTGTTTAGAGTGGCATTCCAATTCTGTTTATAATGGCTTCAAATCTACCCACCTTTTTCATCTAGTCCCAGTCTCATCTATACATCCCTTAATTCAGATAGGTTGATTTAGTTCTTATATTTGATAGTTGCACACTTTTAGTTCCTTTTTTGAGCTACAGCCCATAAGGCAGAGGTTACCAAGGTACGTTTCAGATATAAATAGCTTAGATTTATACCATGTGTCTTCCTACAGTAGTTTAGTCTAGGGGTAGAAAATTGATCCAAGGGAGACGAATCAGGTGCTTTCTTCTAGAAACTTGAATTGCAATTACAAGAACCTAACACAACCATTACTCCAGAATATAGGAGGCAGAGATCTGAGAATTAGAGCAGAAGCAACTTGTAACCTCCTGAAAACTGAGAAGTTGAGGGCTAGTCTCCAGAAAGACAAGGTGATGAAGAGGTACTGAAATCATTAGAGACAAGCGAGCATTGAAGCCCTCAGAATGCATCTGTCCCTGATCCCATTGCTATCCCCACACTGCTATATTTTTGCTCTTGTATTCTGAAGCACAACACAAAATTTTCAGAAGTAATCCTTTCTGTTTTAAAGAGAGTTTTAAATGATCTCTATTGTTTGTAACCCTAAAATCTTTACAAACACACGGGCCTTGATGCAGAATTAAAGATCAATAAGACACTGACAATTTTGGAAGATAAATTTTATCTGTGTCTCAAGATAACCTCATTAATATATTAGATTGAATTATACATAGTTTATATCCAGGATGTTTCATGACTGTTTCCATTTTCAAATAATGTAGTCTAATATTTACCACTGTATTGATGTCTGTTTATGACTTGCCATTTTTCTGAGGCAAGTTGTCTTGAGTTGATTTCTCACTCCCAGCATCTCAGGCATGCAGCTATTTTTGCCAAATGAACGTGAACAGAAATACATGCATCATTTCCAGAAAATGAGCTAGATACAGTTAATAGGACTTTTCTATGTTCCATGTTTTTTCTATCTGCCTGGCTACATGCAGAGGATCCCCTATAAATAAGGGCTGGTAAAATCACAAATTTCAAATGATACATTGAAGACCACCTGCCAGACCAGGAGTATAGGACCAATACCTGAAAAGTGCATGTCTATTACAGGAAGTATAACATAAATGAAATGTGGGAATTCATTTGCTATGAAATTCACTAGACTGCAGGCTCCACAGAGACTAGAATATACCTCAAGTCCACAATAAATTTTGTTTATTAAGGGTATGAATCCCCAGAACTAAAGCCAAATATTTATATATTTATGTTAGAGAAGTAAATACATATAAAATCATAGTAGAAATAGTTACAGTTTTCTCTTCCGGGTCCCAAGTCATTGTAGGATGAGCCTTATTTAAGACTGGTACAGGGAAATTTTCAGTAGAAAACAGGTCTAGAAAAATATAATTAGAGAGAGAGAGACATGCCAGTGTTGCAACTTTGCTGCAACTATGCTATTAGAAATTAAGTTTTAGTTAAGAGTTTGCCGCATGAAACTACATATTATTGGGGTTTAACACCTTCTGTATAATTTATACACAGATTTAAAATATGCCTTTATGCTTTAACAAAAAAAAAAGGACAATAAAAATTGATATAATTTTTGGTGAAAAGGAAATACAGGACTAAAGAATAGTCATTGCCTAGTTAGGCTATCTTGCCTTTGACAGTGCGCCACCTAAAGGGCATCTGAGGGATTGACGGTTCTGATATTTGTAGCTGGGATTTTTAAATGAGGGAACAAAATAAACTTTAAAGGTGGTAGAACAGTGAAGGCAAACTTACATTCTAGATGTGGCTTAATTTATATCCCTCAAAATCTATTTTAAATTTGAAAATATGAAACTTTTCAGGTCTTTTTTTCTCCATTTAGCATAAAAGAACTTTTTACATGTACCTTGAAATTGGAACAGTTCAAGACATGTTCAATACACAGTTGGAAAGTAGCATTTTATGTTAAACAGAATATTATGACAATATATACTCACAGAAAGAAATGTAAAATATGATTAAAACTTTCCTAGAAATTTTCACTTATTTTTAAAACAATCCCCTTAATTTCCTTTTGTGAATATTCAGTGGAATTTTAGATGTCTATTGTACAATGATTACCCTTCAAATGATATTTTATTACATTTAGTTAAAGTTGGAGTTGTGAAATTATGCCATTTACTATTACTGTATTTAGGGCTTTAGTTATAGAATTTATTTATTCTTCCTGAAGGTAACCTGGAAAAAGAAATAATTTTAATCATTTTATTTAAATCAGATCCAATGAAAGCAAAGGAATTTCTGGGTCTTATAGGCAATGGCATAAAGTTTATATTTTTAATATTTTTGACCATGAGAGGAAATATAGATTTCTTATATAGAGAATAAAAATGGTAGCATGAAATAGTCTAGGAGAGAGAAATAATAACATCTATTAGTAAATTAAAAATTCATATCTTCAGTCTATCAATTAGATCTTGATCAAAGCATTTAACGATTAAGTTAATTTGATATTTGTTTTGAAAAGAAAACCCATCAAATGAACAAAAATGGTTGGGTACAAGTATTTCCTGTCAGGTATATATACTTATGGTAGAACTATTTTTCCATGTATTATTTTTCTTTTCTAATATTCATCAAGTATTGGGAACTGATGTTCAGGTCATTGATTATTTCCTCATTATCAATAATAAAATCTTAAATATATCTTGTTCTTGGTTTGGAAAAAGAAAATAGAAGTAAATTTATCTACCTACTTCTTTGTGCTGTCATTTCTGAGCAAGTAGTGATAATCTGGAGCTTGATCTAGAAGCCATTAATAAATACTTCAGAAAGAGTAAGAACTAAAATACCAAAATTATGATTATCAGATTAGCTCCATCATAGACTTTCTTTGTGACAAATGTTAAGAAATTTAATCTTTCTGAGTCTCAGGTTTTCCACTTTAAAGTGGAGATATTTTTCTACCATATTAAGGTTTGTTATAAAACTCAAAAGAAATAGTATTATGTAAAAGCATTTTAACATAACTCTCCTTTATTCATTATGTTTCCAAGTTTGGAAAAGATACACTTTTCATTTGTTTCCCTTTATGAAAATGTCTCAGGAGTCTATAAAAAGAAGAAAAATAAAGAACAAGGGGCTCATACTTCCCATAAAAATCACCTATTCACCAGAAGAGGGAAAAATACCTCCTGAAATACAACATGTTGAAAGGCTCTTTTTAAAAGCTCTATTTAGAATACCATCTGGTCCCAACATGCTTCATAAAACAAGGAGAGGATGATAGGCCTTGGCACATCTACAACTTTCTCCCCAAGTGAAGGAATGTTCTCTGTAATACCCACTAATGGATGAATGCAAAACAACATGCAGCAAGTAGGGCCCAGTATATCAGGCAATACCATACATAAATGGGGACATCAGAAAGAGCACATCAAAGACAAAGCATGTTTGTGATCATCAGCATGCAGACAATATCCCAAGGACCTGCTAATAGAGTCTGGAATATTAGACTCAAAGAAAAGCAGCAGTTCTGGAAGAGAGAACAGATTGCTGGGCTGAACTATTGCAGTGAGAGCCAAAAGTATAATGCCAACAATTCTTGGAACAGTCAGGAATGTTGTGCTACCTGAGTTAGCACAGAGATGATACCAATAAGCCAAAGTATACTTTTTGGAACTGAAATTACATTTTGGTTAGTAACAATTAAAAAATAGGTAAAATTAATTGTCCTAAAGAATCAGGTTAGCTTAATCCTCTCTCGAAGGAGATACTCTCTATAGAAGAATACCTCATCTATATAACCAGTCAGTATTGTTTCACTACTCATAACCCTCCAACTGGACACAGACCACATTACAATAGGACTGCCAGACTGCTTTATATATATATATATATATATATATATATATATATATATATATATATATATATTTCTCAACTTATTTTGTTACTTGTAAGTACCTTTACAAAATGAAATTCACTCTTTAATGACATAGAATTTGAGATTTTTGGATCCCCTTAATCCTTACAGAAAATCTTCTGTCTTCCTACTCACTGTCATATCTAAGATGGTTAGTTTCTATGCTGTAAGTGGTAAAATCATTTGATGTCCAGTAATTTTCCATGGTTCTGTCTGTAATTACAAGCAAGTGAAGGGATATAACAAAAAATTTGAGGAGTTCCCATTGTGGCTCAGTGGTTAACTAATCTGACTAGGAACCATGAGGTTGTGGATTCCATCCCTGGCCTCACTCAGTGGGTTAAGGATCCAGCATTGCTGTGAGCTGTGGTGTAGGTCGCATACAAACAGTGGTGTGGCTCAGATCTGGCGTTGCTTTGGCTCTAGCATAGGCCAGCGGCTACAGCTCCAATTAGACCCCTAGCCTGGAACTCCATATGCTGTGGGTGTGGCTATAGAAAAGACAAAAAGACACACACACACAAAAAAAAAAAAAAAGAAAGAAAAGAAATTTGAAATACTTGGTAGGCTACCCAGAAGCATGATTCAGGGCAAGATGTAGGAAGAAGGATGTAATATGACAAATATCTTAATTTACAGCAAAAATCACATAGCAAAAATTTGCAAGTACAAACAAATGCAGTGAGTCATACCTTTTTTTTTAGACATTGTGTAAGTAATCAAAAGAATACAAGCAATGAGAGAGCTAAAATGTGAGACAGCTTCCTGATTTGACCTGAGTAGAAATTGTCTCTAACAACTACATTTGTATTTCCTCACAGAGTTGGAGCGGGCAAGGAGGAGAAATATATTTAATTATAAAAAGCATGATAGCTACCCAAAGTCCATTAAATGGGTGTTGGGGATTTTACTAACATGTGGTTTGATTTCACTCCACTGATTTCATCTTTCCTCTTTTTTTCTTCCAACTTATTTTATTTTATTTTTTTGTCTTTTTGCCTTTTCTTGAGCTGCTCCCATGGCATATGGAGGTTCCCAGGCTAGTGGTCTAATCAGAGCTGTAGCCACCGGCCTACACCAGAGCCACAGCAAATGGGGATGCGAGCCACATCTTCAACCCACACTAAGCTCACAGCAATGCCAAATCCTTAACCCACTGAGCAAGGCCAAGGATCGAACCTGCAACCTTATGGTTCCTAGTCAGATTCGTTAACCACTGTGGCATGATGGGAACTCCTCCTCTAACTTACTTTAGAGATACTCACACAAGGCAAAAGGTAATTAGGTGGCAGGTTTTTCTTTGGAGACAAAGAACACTATGAATGATAAATGATCAAGATAAGGTAGATTGTGCTCAATTACAATCTCCAAAACTTGGTGGATCAACCCATCTAATGCTTATTTTTTATTTATTCAATGGCAGATGCAGTTCTGGACAACTTCAGGACAGCAGTCCGCATGCAGCAACACTGACTTAGAGTACTTCTACTTTTTGGACCCACTACCTTAATTTGTCTCCTCTACAATTACCCCTCAGAGAAATACAGGAAAATTGTTCATGAGTTCTTCACAGTCCCAGCAAAGAAGTGACAGAAATCAGCCTGCACTCATTTCATAGCTCAGAATTATTCAGAAGGTCTTGGCCATCTACTAGGGGACTGAAAAATTCTACCTTCTCTGTGCACAGAAGTGAAAAAGAATTGAATATTAGAGAACTTTCAAAGTGGATAGCTGCATTTTTAAGACAGTGAATTTGTTTTGTGAAGTAACATTTATAACCTTAAAGAAGATCTGAGAAAATATAAACTAAATTAAAGGACTTGGCTCTTTTTCTATAACTTTTTTTGGGGGGAGGGCGCACCTGCAGCATATGAAAGTTCCTGGACTAGGGGCAAATAGGAGCTGCAGCTGTCGCCTGCAACACAGCCATGGCCAACACCAGACCCAAGCCACATCTGCAACCTACACTGGATCCTTAACCCACTGAGCCCCTATGGGAACTCCTACTATCATATTTTAATCAAGACCATAAACTAGTAACATTCATATCTGATATATAACTCTAATCTGGCATATGGATTTCATATTTTCATATAATAATGCCTGATGGAGATATATTTCTGCATGTTCTCCAGATCCTTCCTGTTCAATGAGTTCACCTCATCTTCACCACCAGAATTATACATCCTGAATCTCACCTCACACATTGGCACTACCATCCACACTATCATTCAAGATAAACAAGTCATCCTAGATGCTTGTTTCTTCTTGTACATGTCAATCAATTCCAAGACCTTACAATTCTGCTTCCAAAACATTTCTCAAATCCAATGTGTCTTCTCTGTCTAAAGTAAGAAGACCCTGGTTCTGGTCCTCAATGTTATTTCACCTATTTCAATACCTCGTCACTAAATCCCCCAATTCCAGAATTCCTTATATCAGATATAGTCTCTGATTATTCTGGTACCTTTGACTCAAATATCCTTTCACTGGTTCTTTCTAAATTCTTTTCGTTAATTAGTACTCTTCCATTAAGATTCAGCCGGGTGTCATTCTTTGTCAGGGAAAGTTTTCTGAATCACCTTTGTGTGCACACAGGAAATCCTGTGCATGTCAGCTCTGTTTATATATTCATTCCTTCAACTCTCATAATGCTTGTATTTAACATTAAAAAATATATACATATCCCCTTTTCAGTGGATGTCCAGTTCCTTGAGGGTTGGAGTACCACTACTTAGAAACAATGTCATTCCAAGTCCAGGAATTCAGAAAGTGTTAGTTGAATTGAACTAACATCATTTTTGGCTTACCTATTTCTGTTTCACCTCACTGTCTTCTTACAAATAAATATGTTGCTTCCTTATTCTTTCCTCTGGTTTGCTTCATTAATAATTTTTCATTATGTTGAAAAGAAAGAAAATGTAGAACTCCTAGAACCCAGACATTTTTCTGGTGGTAGCCATGCCTACAGTTTTATCAACTTTGGTTAGCCCATAGGTAAAAAGAGGTCAGTAGATGTGAAATGCTGTAGAATAAGAATGATGAAGATCAGCCTGAATAGAGAACAATAGCACAGAGATAATGAAGGGATTAGAATTAAGTGTGTTCTCAGTAATAGAAGAGATTAAGGCTTTAATTTTATAATTTCAATTAACTTTATAGTTTTTAATTTTGTAATTACACCACACATGCCATTACTTTGATAATAGATTTTTTTTTTTCTTAGATACAAAAGTTTATCCTCTTCCAAAGACTGAAAAATCTTGGAAAATTCTACCTGCATGTCAACCACAGTTTCTACTATGTCCATTTTCTGGATCTCTTCATAGACATTAGCAATTGCCAGTTTTCATTTTTCTATACGAGGATGTCAAAATTCATGAGATAAATTAACAGCGAAAATATATTTTACTCCTTTGAGCTCCTCTTAGCTCTTTGTCAAGTCAAAGTCCCCACCTACCTATTTTCACTCAAGTAACTGCTGATAGCACTTTCTTTTAAGATACTAATTAAAGAATCCTGTTTTGTTTGTAGGGTTCTTACTTGATGATTTATAACTCAATAGTAATTATATCTATAGCTTTTAGAGCACTCAAAAGCAACACCAGGTTAATATATTATCTATTTTATAAGTCAATTATAGTGAATATATATCTAAATATTTATTACAACAAATGATGTATGCTTCAAGATTAGATAGGAAGTTATTTAAAACAGCAATTTTATTAACAACATATTGAGAAATACATTTAGGCAATTGATATTTTCTCTATATATATGGAATTTACACCTTCCCCAAGATTTAAAACTGATCCAAAACATCCAACAACATATTTCTTTGACCAAGAAGAGAAAGAGAAATATTTTCTTAGAAAAATATTGCTCTGGAGTAATAAATATTTGTAAGTTGACACCTTTTTCATAAAACTCTAAAAATAATATTTAGAAATATTACATACAAAGTTTCTTCTGGATAGCATACTCAAATAACATTAGCACTCAGACACCACAATCTTGTGTGTTCAGGTTTTATTTTATGAAGGAAGCTAACAGATGGAGCTGCCACTTTGTCCGAACAGAGATTTTTGTAATTTTACAAGAGGTAGCCAGAAAATGTAGACTGGAAAAGTGCCTTTCTATACTCCCACTCAATGGTAGCTGTAAAATGTCAAAATCAAAAAAAAATTTTAAAAAAAGCAACTAAAAAATATTAACTTCTTCAAGCCCCATTTAACAACCACTAACTTCAAATTATTGTGCTTGCTTGACTTTCTTTATCCCCATTTACAAATGTTACCTGATGAGGCTAGAGACTAAACAACACTTCCAAAATATCTTCTCTGCAGACTCTCCTCTTTGTTTTCATTTAATATTGATGAGCTAATGCTTTAAATGAGAAGAGTCTGATTTTCTTTCTTTTGACTTGATATGAGGTTATCTGTTTAATGGCTTCAGTTTTAACTTTTTACTTATTTATTCATTGATTTATTTAATTTTTTTAGGCCCTCACCCAAAGCATGTGGAGGTTCCCAGGTTAGGGGTTTAATCAG
This sequence comes from Phacochoerus africanus, assembly GCF_016906955.1. Taxonomy (NCBI): domain Eukaryota; kingdom Metazoa; phylum Chordata; class Mammalia; order Artiodactyla; family Suidae; genus Phacochoerus; species Phacochoerus africanus. Next base: position 248,357,057 of record NC_062544.1, on the reverse strand, counting down.
AGCTGTAGCTGCCAGCCTACTCCACAGCCACAGCAATGTCATATCTGAGCCGAATCTGTGACCTACGCCATAGCTCACCTAAATGCCAGATCCTTGACTCACTGAGCAAGGCCAAGGATTGAACCTGCTTCCTCATGAATACTAGTTGGGTTTGTTAACCACTGAGCCACAATGGGAAATCCTATTTTAACTTTTTAATTAAAATTGTATGAATTTCATAAGTATAAATTTGGAAATATAAATTCAAGTTAATTACTAAGTTTTCCCCTTTTTGAGAATATAGTATAATAAACATTTTTTACTGAAATACCATACTTGGGAAATTCATGTATGTAATAAAAAACATAGAATTTTTGGTAAGTAATAATTCCCAAATGGAACATGCATCATTTAAATTACTATATGTGATAAATATTGAGATATAAATATCAATAACTTTAAAAAAAAAAACAAAATTAAAGAGCTCCCTTAAGAATATTGAAATGGCTAATTGGATTATTAAATAAACACAAGTAACATCAATAAATGTATAAATTCTATTTTAATATAGTTTTTTTTACAATATAATAGGCCTAAAATTATTTTTTAGCTAAATTCACAAAATCTTTAATGAAGTGAAATGTTCATGATAAAAATAAGACAGATAAAAAGATTAAAATAGATAAAAAGTATATGAGTTAATATATGCCTGCTGGATTATCCATAATAAGGAATAACTTTTTAAAAGAAGCAATTTAAATCATAGCAATGCTTTAATTACAGGAGTTTCTTTCTGTCTTAATAAGTAACATTCTAATACAAGCATTTTAGAACTAGTAAGTCAACTCTGTTCCCTCAAAGAGTTAGTCTCCTTCCAGTTCAAGTTTCCCCATTCCTAAAAAGGTGATCTTCATTCTTATGACCAAGGATGGTAGTTCTGGGATACTTTGAAGTAAGAGAAATAAGGAAAGCAAAAATGATCACAGATATGTGTGGCCTCCTTTTAAAGATGGTTCCTAGAGCTGCTCTATAAAACCTCTCCTTCAATCCCATCAGCTAGAAATCAGTCACATGGTCTGCTCCATAGACAAAAGGAGACTGAGAAATGTTGTCCTCAATCTGGTGTCCGTGACCTCTGGTAAAAAACCAGTAGTTTCTACCACATGGGAAAAAGGAAAGAAGAGACACTGGACATAATTTTAAATTTTATATTATAGAATCTTCCCTTGGGCAGTTTTTAATATTTCATATTTCAGAAACTATTAAGCTAAAGAAAATTTTTATCAAAATCATAACTGAGAAATTTTTTCACCAATGTTAAGAGTTTTTTGAAGTACACAGTTATATTATGTGGGATACGTACCATATTGTTTATTATTTGATAAATTTATTGCTTGTTATATATTATAAGAAAACTTCAATAGACAATCAAATTAGATGTAGATTTAATGATATTATCAGCACTACATCTTGGGAGAGGCAAACTTAGGAACATGAGATTTATACCAGGTTGTACCCTAATTTTATTAAGTTAAATAAACACACTGCAGGAGGATAAAGTAGAGTTTGTATTAACATTTTTCATAGGGCTTTATAGCGTTGTCTTAACGAAAGACTACCTCAGTCTTTGGGGAATATTTAAGGTTCACTTACTGTGAGTTCTATAAAATATGAGTTTCACTATGTTCACATTAGTGCCTTCTCAACAATTTTGCTCAAGGAGGGATTTTCCTCAGTTTCACATTAGTAGCATCCCTCATTTTTCATGATTAAATTTGTTGTGTCTTTATAGTCACTGTTCATGAAGTATTTAGATTCATTTTAAGAGAGGAACCTGAGACTCAGCTCTGTTAAATGAACTAAATAATACACTGTAAGACTTAACTTGAAATTATGAACTGACGGACTCCAATGTTTTTGCCAGATTGTTGATTACAGAAATGTGAGGTTCCTTTACATTTTCTACAGTTCTTATCTTCTCTGCAGAGCCAGAGAAAATTTTAACTCTAAGGAATATTTTAACAACCTGTCTTAGCTAACTCAGTGTTTGTGTAATGAGAATTAAATTTTTATGAAATACATTAATATGTTTTCTCATTCACAATTTTTAACTGCTTGATTGAGGAATCACAGATATACAAAGAGCTGCACAGACTTAATGTGTACAATTTAATGAGTTTGGACATATGCCAAGACCCATGATATATCACCACAATCAAGATAATAGTTACATCCAACACCTCCCATAGTTTCCTTGTGTTCTCTTGTATTTTGTTTTTGCGGCAAATGTATTTAACATGAGATCTGTTCTTTTATATTTTGAAATGCATGATACCATACTGTTATAAATAGGTACTATGTTGTATAGCAAATTTATCTAAAAACTGTAGCTTTATGTTCACTGAACTGTTCCCTAGTACACCAAACTAGTAAGAACATTGAATCAGAAGTCACAACGTTCCCAACAAAATAAAAGCCCAAGAACGTATAGCTTCACTACTGAATTCTATCCCACATTAAAAGAATTAATGCTAATTCTCTTCAAATTCTTCCCAAAAAATGAAGAGGAGGGAATATTTTCAATTCATTTTATCAGGCCAGCATTGCTCTGAAATCAAGGCCAGATGAGATGACACAAGGAAAAAAAAAACATAGACCAATATTCCTGATGAGCATAGATATAAAAATCCTCAACAAAATACTAGCAAACTAAATTCAAAAGCAGATTTAAATTAATAATCCTTTTTTCATCAAGTTAAAAAATTTATGAAGTACTCAATTATATTCTATGGGGCAAATGCCATATTATTTATTATTTGGTAAATTTATTGCCTTTGAGCTCTGTACAAACCTATCACTGTGTTCATTTTTGTGCTATCTGTAAGATTTTGCTAAAGTGGAAAATAGGGATTTTAATCACCTTCACAATAATAGCACTGCTATTTTTCATGCTTAATTTTTTTTTACCATTATGGCCACCATTCATGAACAATTTATATTCATTTTATAGAAAGGAACCCAAGACTAAACTCTGTTAAAAAGACTAAATAATACATTGCAAGACCTAATTTGAAATCATGAACTGATGGATTCCAATAAGGTTTTTGCCATATTGTTGCTACCAGAAGACATGAGGTTTTTTACACATTTTCTAGGCTTCATCTATACTAGAGCCAGAGTAAATTTTAACTTCAAGGAATATTTTAAAAACCTATCTTATGTAACTTGGTGTGAAGTTTTGCTCATGGTCTAAAAGCGTGACCAAGTGAGATTTATCCCTGGCATGCAAGAATGATTCAATGCAAATCAATAAAGGTGGTACATTACATTAACATAATGAAGGATAAAAACCATATGATCATATCAACACATGATGAAAAGCACTTGACAAAATGCAATACATTTTCATAATAAAAATGCTCAATAATCTATGAAGAGAGAAAATGTATCCCAACATATATAGGCAATTTATGAAAAGCCCATGGCTAACATTATACTCAACAAGTAAAAATTGAAAGCTTTCCCCCTAAGATCATGAAAAGGACAGGGATGCCCACTTTTACCACTTCTATTTAACCTGATACTTGTACACTGAAAACTAAAAGATATTGATTAAAAAATTAAAAGAGACACAAATGAGTGAAAAGACATCCCATGTTCATGGATTGGAAGACTGAATATTGTTAAAATGTCCTTACTGGAGTTCCCGTCGTGGCGCAGTGGTTAACGAATCCGACTAGGAACCATGAGGTTGCGGGTTTGGTCCCTGCCCTTGCTCAGTAGGTTAATGATCCCGCATTGCCGTGAGCTGTGGTGTAGGTTGCAGATGCGGCTGGGATCCCGCATTGCTGTGGCTCTTGCGTAGGCCGGCGGCTACAGCTCCGATTCGACCCCTAGCCTGGGAACCTCCATATGCCGCGGGAGCAGCCCAAGAAATAGCAACAATAACAACAATAACAACAACAACAACAACAAAAAAAAAGACAAAAAAATAAAATGTCCTTACTACCAAAAGCGATTCAAATTTCAATGGAATTTTTAAGAAATATTAAAAAACAACCTTAAAACTCATATGGAATCACAAAAGACCCAGAACAGTCAAAGTGACCATGAGAAATAAGAAGAAAGCTGGAGGCATCACACTGATTTATATTAGAGCTGCAGTATTTAAAATAGTATGGTACTGACATAAGGCAGATATACTGACCAATGAAATAAAATACAAAGTCCAGAAATAAACACATGAATCTACGATCAAATGATTTTGACAACAGTGCCAAGAATACACCATGGGGAAATAATCAACTCAAAATGGAGTAAAGGCTTAAACATGAGACCTGAAACTACCCAAATCCCAGATGAAAACATATGGGGAAACCTTTTTGACATGTCTTGGCAGTGATTTCTTATGACACTAAAATCATAAGCATAAAAACAAAAATAAATCAGACTACATCATACTTCTACAAAGCAAAGTAAATAACCAACAAAATGAAAAGGCAACCTACAGAATGGGAGAAAACATATGCAAAGGATCTATCTGATAAAAGGAACTCTTATAAGTCAATAACAAAAAAACCCCATATATCCTGATTTTTAAAATGGGCAAAGGACTTGAAATGATATTTCTCCAAAGAAGACATACAAATGGTGAATAGGTATATAAAAAGATGCTCAATTTATCATTGATCACTTACTGATCATTACTTATCAGGAAAATGTAAATTATTACTACAATAATATACTGTCTCATATCTGTTAGGATGGCTACCATCAGCAAAACAGAAGATGATATGTATTGGTGAAGATGTGCAGAAACAGAAAACTTTGTACGCTGTTGGTAGAAATGTAAAATGCTGCAACCTCTTGGAAAATAATATGGAGTTTCCTTTAAAAATTAAAAACAGAGCTACCATATGATCCAGCAATCCCACTTCTGGGTATATATTTTTTAAAAATGTAATCAGGAGTTCCCGTCGTGGCGCAGTGGTTAACGAATCCGACTAGGAACCATGAGGTTGCGGGTTCGGTCCCTCCCCTTGCTCAATGGGTTAATGATCCCGCATTGCCGTGAGCTGTGGTGTAGGTTGCAGATGCGGCTGGGATCCCGCATTGCTGTGGCTCTTGCGTAGGCCGGCGGCTACAGCTCCGATTCGACCCCTAGCCTGGGAACCTCCATATGCCGTGGGAGCAGCCCAAAGAGATAGCAAAAAGACAAAAAAAAAAATGTAATCAGTATTTCTAAGAAATATTTGTGTTCCCATGTACACTGACATTTTTCCCCCTGTGTTCAAGTTTCTTTTTTTTAACTTTTAAATTATATTTGATTTACAATGTTGTGCCAATTTCTCTGGTACTACAAAGTGACTTGGTCATACATACATATACATTCCTCTTTTTTTAAAATATTCTTTTACATCATGGTCTATCCCACAAGATTGGATATAGCTTCCTATGCTATACAGTAGGACCTCACTGTCTATCCATTCCAATGTAATGGTTTGCATCTATTAACCCCAAACTCCCAGTCCTTCCTAATCCCTCCCTTCCCCTTGGCAACCACAACCTCCATGTCTGTGAGTCTGTTTCTGTTTTGTAGTGGGTTCGTTTGTGCCATATTTTAGATTCCACATATAAATGATATCATATGGTATTTGTCTTTCTCTTTCTCACTTATTTCACTTGGTATGATAATCTCTAGTTGCATCCATGTTGCTGTAAATTGCATTATTTCATTCTTTTTTTATAGCTGAGTATTATTTCACTGTATATATGGAATACTAATCAAACTTGCAAACTTTTGCACAGCAAAGGAAAACATAAACAGAAAAGACAACCAGAGTTCCTATCATGGCTCAGAGGTTAATGAACCCTACTAGTATCCATGTGGACATGGGTTTGATCACTGGCCTTGCTCAGTGGTTAAGGATCTGGCATTGCAATAAGCTGTGGTGTAGGTCACAGACACAGTTCAGATCCCATGTTGCTATGGCTGTGGTGTAGGCAACTGATTCGACCCCTAGCCCAGGAACCTCCATATGCTGCAGGTGTGGCCCTAAAAGGACAACCTAAGGAATGGGAGAAAATAGCTGCAAGTGATTCAACCAAAAAGGGCTTGAGCTCCAAAACGTAAAATAACTCATACAACTCTAAAACAAAAAATCAAACAAACCAATTGAAAAATGGCAGAAGACCTAAATAGACATTTCTCCAAAGAGACATGCAGATGGCCAGTAGGCACATGATAAGATGCTCAATATCACTAATTATTAGAGAAATGCAAATCAAATCTACAGTGAGGTACCACCAGTCAGAATGGCTGTCACTAATAACAAATAGCAAATGTTGGAGAGGGTGTGGAGAAAAGGGAACCATTCTACACTGCTGGTGGGAATGTAAATTGGTACAAACACTATGGAGAACAGTAATTGGTTTCCTCAGAGAACTAAATACTGAATGTGACGCAGCAATCTCACTCTTGGGCATATATACAGACAAAACTATAATTCAAAAAGATACATACACCTCTATGTTCACAGCAGTACTTTTTTTTTTTTTTTTTTTAGGGCTGCATCCATGGCACATGGAGGTTCCCAGGCTAGGGGTCAAATTGGAGCTACAGCTGCCAGACTATACAACAGCCACAGCCACACCAGATCCGAGTCACGTCTGCAACTACACCACAGCTCATGGCAGTGCTGGATCCTTAACCCACTGAGCGAGGCCACAGATCCAACCTGCATCCTCATGGGTACTAGTCAGGCTCATTAGCCTGTGAGCCACGATGGGAACTCCAAGAAGTATTGACATTTCTTTATATATCTTTTCCCTCTAGTGATTCAGAGCAAGTATTTTTCTGGATCTGACTTGTTTTGGCTTGCAGAAATTGATGGCTAAATTTTCAGGAATCTTGCGAAATGTTTGTTGTTAAAAATTAAATCCTATAAATTGATATTTAAATAAATTATATTTAAAACAAAGGTAATAAGTACTCAACACATCTTTGTTAATTATTTTATTACATTTTAAAATATTTGTGCCCTTAAGGTTACTTGCTACACTATATCTGTGTGGTAGAAATATTTATGGTATTTCTCATTTCTGACTTTAATAATGATTTCATGTCAGCTCTGTGGGAGAGCATGGTTTTGAGACAAGAGAAATAGGCAATCACTACAAATCAACATGCTCCCCCCACCAAAAAAAAACAAACAAAAACAGAGGTTGTTAACTCTCAGCACACCACTGTCCACATGCATCTCTCTACCTCAGAGAAGATTGTTAAATCAGAATGCAAAGAGAAAGGAGGATTATCATAATAATTTTCTCGAATGCCTAGAGAGACCGTAGTCTTAACAGCCAGATGTTTTTGAGCAAGAGAGATATATTTTCTAAATTCCTTACAGTTATAGAAACAAGTAAAAATCTGGTGATTGTGACTTTGAAGATCCACCAGACCATGCTGGTGTGGAGAACTCAGAATGAGATATAAAGAAGCCCCCCTGCAGCAGGAAGGAAATGAGGAGGCTTACTTGTAGGAGGAAATAGAGACTTAGGTAAAGAAAGGGATGGAGTGAGAAAGTCAGAGTCAATGTCCCAGATATGTTGATGGAAAGCTGAGGTGTAACTCTTATCAAACCATTAAATAAGACGTAGAGGCCCATTGTCCTGGTGAATAAGGCACACAGTCTGTCCCAGTGTTCATCGATCCATCATAATTCAGGGGTGATATAACTGTATATACAGCCTGGTTGGGAGAGGTGTTTAAAAATGCACTGCCCAATATGGTAGTCAGTAACGACATGTGCCTATTAAACACTTAGCAATTAGGCTAGATCAATCTGGGCTATAGTTGGAAAATAAATACTGTGTTTTGAAAACTTAGTAAGAAAATATAAAGTAAAATATCTCATTATCAATCTTTTATATTAATTAATTGTTGGTTTGATAGCATTTTAGACCTATTGGGAAAAAAATATATTATTAAATAAACTTTACCTGCTTCTTTAAAGTTTTTCTTAGTGTGGCTACTAGAAAATTTTAAATAACATATATAAGTCATTGTCTGGTTTACATTTCACTTTAACGACAAATGCTGATCTAGGTAGATGACCCTGACTGAGGTATTACTCTGACATGTGCTCTATAGGAGTCCATAAATTCCTTAAGATTGCCAAGAGCATTCATTCTCAAGAATGAAGGCAATGGAGGCATCCAAAGCAGCAAATGCAGCATCACAGTCCAAAGGCCACAATAAGACTCTTACATCACCACTGAATTCAGCCAGTACAGAGGCTGATATGCAAAGGTAAGCAAACAGAGTACACTAGAGGCCTGTATGTTTAGATCTAAGACTTTCACCCCCTCGCTGTCATGAGATTACATGAGCTGACTTACTAACTGGTAGCAATATGCTTTGGGGATCTTGATCAAAACAGAGCAGTAACTCTCCTTTTAAATTCTTGTACATATGTAAAATTCAAACATAAATGTCTCTTCTAAGAGAAATAAACCCAATTTTACTTTAACTTATAACTATTTTAACTTACAACCAGGTACCTCTTATTTGAATTGTATCAATTTCTCTGATACTTAATTTTTTTTGTAATATCAGAATAATAACCTCAGAGTTCTAGCAAAAAAAGTGCTCTTTTAAGTGACATTTCATCATACTGGCATGTGGAGCCATAATAATCTTCCAAGAGCAGATATGTATTGTCTACAGATTTATATTCACAATGTTTGGTAAATTCCATAATCACTAAATTTATCTTAAAAGCTTTGTTTTCAAATTTTATTCATTGTTATAACTGAAAATATTTAAAGATATGATAATCAGTCCATGATTACACGTTAATGAAATAGCATAATATTAGTAGCCAATTTTCAGGTATTGATTTTCATTTTGATGATTTCTGCATACAAATTAATCATTTTGTGACCAGAGATATCTTTATCTTTAAAAGGTTTGCTTCCACATACTACAAATATTAAGTTTGTATACATGCATATTTTTAAGTCATCTGATTAAGAAGCAATTAACAGGCATTACTTAAGATAAAACATAGTGTTATTGTTTTACCTATTGAAGAAGAACATGATCTCTAAGCCTTGTTTTTGAATCATGATACTATTACTTCATACCTAAATTTATCAAAACATTAAAAAACAAAAATTAAATATATTTTAGTTACCACCAACTGTGCTTTTGTCACATACATTTGAAATAAAACAAATTGAGATAACCAAAATAATTAAAAAGCCTCTGGATAAAGTTCAGTTGATAAAGAAAAACCAAGTACCAAAGATAGCAGTAATTCAGGAGACGGAGATCTGTTTGCTAATCTAAGTTTCATGGGAGAAAAATGAGAGCATGGACCAAATCAAAGTCATTTCAAGGTAGGGTATTTTGGCATTTATTTATGCAAATGTATTCTGCATCATTCTAGCAAGGAATGAAATGTTTTGATGGCCTTGGCAGGGGACTACATTACTTGTTATTCCCTGTATCTCTTCCATTGAACATCTATTAAAAAACTTAAGATACATTTTGGATGAGCATGGGAATAGCAGTTGTTAAATCCTTGAAAACTCTGTAGATTCTCCAAAATTAATAATTAAGCTTTCCAGAAGTGTAGTTCTGTAAAAATATAAATTTAATGACAAAAATGCTTCCCTTGTCATTGAGTGAAATATTGTTTTTAGTGAATAAGTAGAATTGTCAAACTACTGTCTCAAGAGTTAGGTCCCAGTGATAACTACAGTGAGTATTCTTACATTTTCACAGTTCTTGAATTCCAAATTTGGGAACAAAAGCAAGGATTTTAATTTCAGCTTTAGAAGCTATGAATATATGAATACTATTTAAAATAACTGTAAGGGGCTCTATCCTCACCAGCCCCAACAAAGAAATATTTGAAATAGTTGTAGGAAATTTTTATTTCCATCCTAACATATGTTGGTATAAAGCAAGTATACTAAGCTTTGGGAAGATATAGTACTTCAAATTATTCTAAACTACAAAGTGTAGAGTGTTACATGGATAAATTTCATAAGTGTCCAGCATATGGTTTCAGAAAACAAAGTTCTGAATTTTTTAATTGAAAAATAATTGACATATAACATTATATAATGTTATATGCCATTTATATTTCTCTTTCTGACAAATGTTTTTCTATTTGATGCTTTTACATATTGCAATATGACTACCATTATAGCATTAGCTAATGCCTCTATGATGTCACATAATTATTATTTATTTTGGGGGGATGGGAACAATTAATATCTATTCTCCTAACAACTATGAAGTTTTTAATACAATATTGCTATCGATAGTCACTCTGCTGCACATAAGATCTCCAGAACTTATTTATCTACTAGGTGCAAATTTGTGCCTCGAGCTTTTATTAATGTGGTATGTTCTTGATTAATTTACTAAGCTTCTCTGAACCTAGATTCCTTCTATCCAATATTCAAATGAGGAAATAAACTGTAGATTATAAATTTTATATTGTACTAATGTTTGGTCATTGTTGCATCATGAATTTTCACTGCTCTTAAAAAGTTTAACTCAGTGAGATCTTCAGGAAATAATCTCTGAAGGACTTAGAACTTACATTTGCTTAGGAGCTGGGATAAATGAGGACATGTTTCTTCTCTTTCCCTTTTACTTACTTTTCAGAATAGAAACAGAAGAACATAAGCAAATTCATTCAAATAGAGAATAGCATAACGGGTTTTCTTTTCTATGTTGAAGGCATAATCTGAGTAAAGCAAAATCAAAAGAGAATTAAAGAGGAGGCTGAGTATTTGGGAAAGATACAGATATAGGAATAAATATGGTGTACAGTAAAAGAGGAGGAAACACTTAATGTAGAAAATACAAAGGATTGATATTCTGGAAAAGGCTAAACAAAAGATGCTGACCATCAGATTGTACAGAAATGCTCTGCTTTGGTTAATGTTGGGAAATATGAGCGTTTTTTTATTCAACAAACATACTGATAAATAAGATTAATCACAAATGTAAGGTTCACTTAAATTTCTAGTTTTATATTCCTCTCCCAATTCCCAATAAATTTACCCTGAAGACTATGCATGTGTATGTATCACTAGCCCAAGTTTAAATTTTTAAAGTTAGTCTTTAGTTGTGTTAACTTGTAAATTCTTGCACCGATAGCAATCCTGCATTGCTAAAACTACAGAGGAAATCATTGCATCTATGAAGAAAGATAAATGAAAGAGCTGTACTCATTCTCCACAGCTGGCCTAACTGATGGATTGGACCACAGGCAATCCACATGCTTAACCTCTCTTATTCTCACTGTTTCTCCTCTAGTCACTCTGTTATCCTGGCCTTTTCACATGTCTTGTCCTTAGACATTTTTAATGTGTGAGTTAAGTATCAATCTGCAAATACTCACTTTCAGGGCAGGCATGTCAGCCCGCAAGTGATTTCTGAATCCCTCCATTAGGCTTTGGTTGAGGAGGAGGTAACCCTATAGCACTTTAAATCTTTTTTCTAAGGAAACTTCTCTATCAGTCATTTCCCACTTATCCCCTACAGGTAGATGTTGAGCTGAAGGTCACACAAATCCTTGTCATAATACTGTAGAATCTTGTGCATCCATGTCTGCCTCTGTTCTCTGCTTTGGGGCTCCTCTGAAACAACAGGAGAAATCCAAAAAATCACATACAGCAATATGCTGCACTAGTTTTCTCCATTGTCTAGACTTATCCTGTGGAATCTGAAGCCATCCAAGTATGGAACTTAAAACAAAACAAAACAAAAGAAACAAACAAACAAAAAAACCCCACAAGTTCTTGGTTAAATGACAACTTCTACCTTTACAAGTTTCCAGAAGTTAATTGTGCTATAAATATTTCTGCTCACTTTTTATTTACTTTGGGATAGACCTTCGTTTTCTCAAGATTAGTATTTCTAGAGCAAAAATGATCCTCTCTGCCTACACTCCCCCCTTCAAAAAGACCTCACATTCCCTTTTCTGACTTCACACTTTAAAAATATTTTTTATTTATTTTACTTTATTTTTTTGGCTGAGCTTATGGCATGTGGAGGTTCCTGGGCCAAGGATCGAACCCGCGCAACAGCAGGGACCCGAGCTGCTTTTAAAACGCAGGTTTGTTCCTCCATGAATTCATGAATTGAAACTTTGCAGCATCGGAGATACTCTGCTTCCACTCCTTCTTAATAGAACCATTATGATTCCCTGGGGTGACTTCTCTTTAATCTACCTCAGCAGAGATTTTATTGCCTCGTGCTTAGACAACATAGTAGCCTATGCTGACTATACTCCACACCTTCATTTTTATTTATTTCTCCAACTTCCTGAACATCAAATCATCATTCGCAAATCACATTTTCCACCTCACTCTCCCACTTGAAAAACTTCAGTTTCTCATTGCCCAAAAGACAGAACTTACGCTCTATAACCTGATCTTTCACAATTATGATAGATCTTTCTCCTTTTCATCAGTATTCTAGAACACATTTTTTTCATGCCAGTCCATTTTTTTTCTTTATGTAAATACTACAGAATCATCTGGCACCTTCCTATTTTCTTTTTTCTTTTCTTTTTTTTTTTGCTTTTTTAGGGCCGCACCTGTGGCATATGGAGGTTCCCAGGCTAGGGGTTGAATTGAAGCTACAGCTGCCAGCCTACACCACAGCAACATGGATTCCAAGCCACATCTGCTACCTACACCACAGCTCACAGCAACGCCAGATCCTTAACCCACTGAGCAAGCCCAGGGAAAGAAACTGCAACCTCATGGTTCCTAGTTGGAGTCGTTTCCACTACACTACGACGGGAACTCCTTTTCTTATTTTTGATTTTACCCAAGTTTTCTACTTTATTGCCCTTTACCTGTTATTTTCTTTAATTCATTTAATTTAAAGAACATTAGCCTAGAAGTTAGAAGCTCTTCGTTTAATGTTAGCATTGCAGAAATTTTAAGTACCTGTAGACTAAGAAAAGCATAGAATATAACTTTAAAGACAAGGTCAAGGTCTGCATGTGATCATGACAAATCACTTTACTTGATTGGTCCTGTCTTGCTCATCTTTAAAATGGGAAAGTCAGATTAGATCACATCTGTCTTTTGTCTTATTTCTAATATTTTATTAATCTATAAATTACATTCTTATATGTGAACTCTTCCTTGAATAATCCAACAAAACTGATACTACCCTTAGGAAATTAATATTTGCAAAACATATTTAAATTCTTATAGTAATGCCATAAGGCCCTGTTCTATTTACTCATTTCATACTTACCCTTTACTTTTCAGAATTACTATTCTTTAAGTTTGGCAAGGAATGATATAATGGTTACTACTAGCATATATATATATCACATAAGACCTGGAATTATACTATATGTAGAAACAGAAAAGCATGAGTTTCTGAAAAACAGTTTTTTTTGGTATAATTTTTAGGGGAAGCAAGAGGTCAGTGATGCTTTTTGAAATCATTCATGTAATAGTGAAAACAAGAGGTCAGTGATATTGTTTGAAATCATTTCTATATGATTTAAAGAAGTATTAGAAAACCTTAGACTGGCCAGCACAACTTCCTTCTCTTGGTTTATGTCTCAGGATACCTACTGGCAACAGGAAAGCCAAGACTTGTACATGGGAATTTGTGTAGGAAACAGTGATGACTCTAAATTCAGAGAAGCCAGAGGATGTGGAAGAACACATGGGTATATATGTTGCCTTGGATGATCTTTGTGAAAGGTGCCATAAATAGTAGCAAAGGGGGATAGATGGTGTTGGCCATGTAGCATGACTGCGTAATGATTTATAAAAATAATGTTAAAACTAGCTGGGAAGAAGCTGATGGTCCCAAGCATTCCAAATTTATGACTAAATGCTGTCTTATTTTCTAACTTATGATGCTATCATATTTACTATACAAATATAGCAAAACATAAATTCCACATTACTCAGATAAGGGTGAAAAGGAGCTAAGACACATGAAAGTGATTTTATCAATACTTATTAATTGATAATTCAGATGTCACAACTAAATTTGGTTAAATGACCTGCTCACCTTATCAGAGCTCATTTTCTACTGGAAAGGTAGTAACACAGATATGAAAAACAATTTTTAACATTAATAAGTGCTGATACAGTTTCATTTTCATGAACCTCCAAGGTACCTACAAAGAGTTAAAAGAATTTCTATAGAATAGCCACTCTGTATCATATGTTTTTAATTTGAGGAATATCCATATCCAGTTAGTTCATTTTCAATTATGCCAAAAAAGAATCCAAATGCATGATTGCTAGAACTGAATTATCATGATTAAATTTTGATAATTTTTTTCTGTTATTGTTATTCTTTAAACAAATGTTTAGCATAAATAAGTGTTCTAGTGCTTCTCTTCCTTGGTGACGAATAAAGATCATCGTATGATTTAGACACAAAGGTGAATTGATAACACTCCCATTTTCTCCTTTCAGTGGTGTAAATATAAAACACAAAGTCTACAGATAGATTATATTTTTATGAGGAATTTTTATAGGTATGAAGCTATCCAGATGTTTAAACCACCAAAAGATATGTGATAATAGGCTTTTTTCTATATACTTTTGAACTAATATATTTCATGGTATTTCTCTCTCCAACCCAGCCTAGTTTTAAAAAGTAAAATACTGGTTTAAAAAAAGTAGGAGAAACAAATGAACAAAGAAAAGTGTATGAGATCATCAGGGTCTACAAGTCAAAGAATGGCTACAGAATATGAAGACAAACAATAGCGGTTCCAGTAATGACTGTCAAATTGAAGGCTGAGGGAAAGATTGGGCCTTTAAAGAATGAAATAGTTCAAGGCAGAAAGGAAAATGATTCAAAATTATCTACCTCAAGTTTAAGACTTGTGTGGAAATTATAAGCATATAAGTGAATGATTATTCCCCTTTACTCTAGCCTTATTTCATCTGCCATTTCCCCCCTTTCAATATTAAGAATATAGTGTTTTCTCAACAAATGCTGACTAAATTGGATTTAGTTAAAAACAGGCATTTTTAAAAAGTCAGCAGGAATGAATCTTCAAGTGGAAAAATAAATTGACAGTTTTCAAAAGATTTAAAACTCTGGGTCATTTTGAGTTGGTTTTCTCCCATCACAAACTCACGTCACAAAATTGTGTTGTAGTGAAGGGGTCTGAAGCTGGAGACTCACAAAGGGAACGTGGACAAGATGACCTATCAAATACCTAAAAATGCTTTGTGACTACATCTGAGAAAAATCATTGATCCATCCAAGTTTCATTTTAATAGAAACACTAATATTAAAATCATGAACTGCTCCAGATCAATAGTATTCACCCCCAATTTAAAAGTAAATTAAATCACTTAATTATTATTTATTATAAAAATTGATTATTTATTAAATAATGTTCACATAGTTTATCTTGCTAATATCCTTTTTAAAACATGACCTGTAAAGAACCAGTAAATCTGCATACAGGTTGTTCGTTCTTTATGTGAAGTTTAAATGTATATAACCAGGAGTGTCACAAATTCATCATATAAGAAGTTACTGCTAGATGGCCAACAGGCACATGAAAAAATGCTCAACATCACCAGTTATTAGAGAAATGCAAATCAAAACTACTATGAGGTACCACCTCACACCAGTCAGAATGGCCATCATTAGTATAAGTCCACAAATAACAATTGCTGGAGAGGGTGTGGTGAAAAGGGAACCCTCCTACACTGCTGGTGGGAATCTGAATTGGTACAACCATAATGGAGAACAGGATGGAAGCTCCTCAGAAAACTAAATATAGAACTACCATATGATCCAGCAATCCCACTCTTGGGCATTTATCTGGACAAAACTCTCCTTGAAAAAGACATCTGCACCCATATATTCATTGCAGCACTATTCACAATAGCCAAGACATGGAAACAACACAAATGTCCATCAACAGATGAAGGGATTAGGAAGATGTGGTATATATACACAATGGAATACTACTCAGCCACAAAAAAGAACAAAATAATGCCATTTGCAGCAACATGGATGGAACTAGAGTCTCTCTTACTAAGTGAAGTAAGTCAGAAATAGAAAGACACATACCATATGATATCCCTTATATCTGGACTCTAATAATATGGCACAACTGACCCTTTCCACAGAAAAGGAACTCATGGACTCAGAGAACAGACTTGTGTTTGTCAAGGGGGAGAGAGAGGGAGTGGGATGGACTGAGAGTATGGGGTTAATAGATGCAAACTCTTGCAACTGGAGTGTATAAGCAATGAGATCCTGTTGTATAGCACAGGGATCTATATCTAGGTTACTTGTAATGGAACATGATGGAGGATAATGTGAGAAAAAGAATGTATATATATATATATATATATACATTATATATATATATATATATACATTATATATATATATATATACATATATATATATGCATGTGTGTTTGTGACTGGGTCACTTTGCTATACAGTAGAAAACAGTCCACTGTAAATTAACTAAAATGGAAAAAATAAAATTCATTTTAAAAAGTTACTGCTTATAGGAAGCAGTGTACATGGCAATTTCAAGGGAAAATCATACACTACTACATGTATTTGTGGAAATTGATAATACAGCTTTTGATAGAAATTCAATTTTTGGTTTTTAGCATGTTAAATATAATTTTTTACACTAATGTTAAAATATTAGTCTTTAAGATTCATGATTTTGAGTCTTTTTTTTCAAGGCTTCTACGTATTTGCAGGTTGAATTTACCAAATGATGTAAGGTAGCCCAGAACTATGCCCTAAATATGCTAAAGAAATAAATAGATTTCTTAACTATTTAGTTTACTTTGTAAATTTTTAAAAGCCATTGTGTAGATTAGCTATATGTATGTCAAATGAGTCAACCAACAGGTCTGTATAACTAAACATAGCATCCTGGACTTTTCATTAATAGAAGATTCATGTGATACTAGAAATTCCAAATATTTAGTTTGTGATCCATTCTGAAGAAGACTGAAAGCAAGTCTGGAATCCTAACTAAATTTTAGAAATAGCTTTGTGCCTTCAAATGATCATGCTTTATCATGAAAAAAAAAACCAATTAGTCAATGTGTTATTAGAAATTTAAAATATTCATACCCATAACTTGTTTAAATACATACATCAAATTTAAATTACTTTATGACATGAATTTTATTATTCTTTTATTAAAACATAAATTATACAAAAACGCTTAAGAGTAAAAACCTGTTCCACATACTCTTTCCACTTAAAATATTATGGATTCATAGAAAATTAGTTCAGGTAATGATAAATTATTAACCCACTTTTAAATTAAAATTTAAGATTAACTACCATATTCAAGATTTTTGAGGTTATAACCACTGAAATACTCCTACTATAATACTACTTTGCTTCACATTAACAGAGCATTATAACTCCCAGATGGCTTTCATACCTGTTGCCCATTTGAAGATAAGCATTGAGTCTGTCCTTTCTTGTTATTCCTATTATCTAGCCCATAATCTGGCAAATTATTCAGAAAACATTTACTGAATTCACATAAAATAATAAATGTAAAAATAACAAGTGATTATCTGGCATAATATCTTGTTAAAAGGCAACTCTTTTAAATTCCTATTTTACACAGAGGAAATGGAGGCATTGAGAAGCTCATGGACTTAACATGTTTTAGTTTGAAGATGTAAACTGGTTCTATTGTCCAGTGAATGAGATATCAGGTGATCTATTTGCATAAAAAATTAAGAAGGATTCTAGGAAGGAAGCTATCCTAGAGAAATGGAGAAGACATTTCCACAAGTTGTGTAAAAAAAAAAATTCTGCACCAACAATCACATAACAATAGTTTATAAACATCTATTATGTATAAGGCACAAGAAACATAAGAGTTTATTTGTCTTTGTTATGTACTTGGCACTAAATGATTTCTAAAGGGTATCTTTATAGAATCTTCACTATAATTCTGTCAAGTAGATCCCTACTGCACTTAAAGAGATACTAAGGACTAAAATCTGCCCATTGTTTCTTCTTCTATTGAAGGCATTTCAATTCTCTAGGTTTCCTTTTTACTTTGGAGTTCAAACAGGTCTATCAGGCTGCAGTAAAATATGTAGATAACAGAATTGATCAAAGTAACTCGAAGGAATAAAATGTGACATAAAATCTTAACATAGTTGAGAGCTTAAAAATCATTCTCCAGTAGAGGATAAGGAAAAAAAAAAAGTCTTGAAAAATTATCATGAAACCGTGGAAGTAAAATAAGAGATGTTTTTGATGAAGTCTAAAGATCACATGTTTTTATTTATGATAAAAGTCTATAAATTCTTATTAGTTTTATTACAGTACACTATTTTATAAGAACCGAACACTACACAGATATATGCACACATACATATGTATAATTTTTTAAAATTTTGATTGTTATTCAAGAGTTTTAATATTGTAATATTTCTAAAAAATATCGCTTCTGAAGTGGCTGATGAAATGTGAAGCACTATTAGGTAATGACAAATTTTAGTGGAAGACTCTAGGACCAGCACCAAAAATGTCTTTTGGAAGTGTTAGGGAAGGGAGGAAATCCTTGTTTGGTCTCTATAGAACAGAGAATTTTACAGGGTGATCTAGCACTCTTTCTCTTCAAAGTGGAAAAAGGCAACCTCTCCCCTGGATTCCAGTGAGCTTTTATCTTCACCAGCAAAAAATTTATGCTGTAGCTAAATGACAATATTTTCTTAATATTTTGGTGACAAAGGAATGACATGCATGTTTACAAACTAAACAGATTGGCTAATTGAATGACACAAAGAAATTTTATAATTAGGGGACAAACTAAAAGATAACACAGGTGATGTAACACTATAAATTGATGGTCACAATAATTAAATCACTTGTGCTGTGTTCAGTGTGAATGAAAGAATGCATAATCCTCTCTCCCAACTCATATAACATTGCATGGAACACTTAAGCCTGCTACAGACTGATGGTAACACTGATCTCCTCTTGTGAGAAATAATTAAACTTTAGCAAATCACTCTAAAAGCTTATAAAAGCAAACACCAAAAGCTTATAATGTAGGATTGTCAACTACAAAAAAGAGCAGTTTTTGTGGTTGACTAAAAGCTGCTGTAGCTAAATTAGAAGACTTATAGTGGAAATTTTAGCTACTTTTCTAATCAGTATTATTTTATCATGTAATTCCTCAAATCATTTTCAATTAATGTAAGTGTATGGTGCCCTTCAAAGTGAATTTACTCACACAGGTTATGTCTTGTTGAATATGCACTAAAAACCTAAAAGCTTGCCTAAGATGTACCTTAAAATACCCTAAAAGGATGTTACTGGCATTCCCAGAACCTTCTAAGAGTGTTCATGCTTACTAAAATACATCCTAGGATATGTCCCTCCTTACATAAAGTTCTAAGTGAATTTTGAGAAAGGATATCACAGAATAGGATGATGTAGGATATTGCATTCAACTGGATCCGACAATTGATTTGAGAATTTTTTGCTTATTTTCAGCTTTATAAGAATCTCTTATTAAGTAAATTGATGTTAAGATTAAAATCTGAGTTTATAACTTTATAATCATCACTATTTAAGAAACTGATGTTGTGAGTTTCCATCGTGGCTCAGCAGTAATAAACCTAACTAATATCCTTCAGGATTCAGGTTCAATCCCTGGCCTCACTCCATGGGTTAAGGATCTGGCATTGCCATGAGCTGCAGTGTAGATCACAGATGTGGCTTGGATCCCGTGTTGCTGTGACTGTGGCATATGCCGGCAGCTACAGTTTGATTTGACTCCTACCCCAGGAACTTCCATATCCTGGGGGTGCAGCCCTCAAAAGTCCAAAAAAAGAAAAAAAAAGAAACTGATGCTAAAATTTTCTAAATGCTTCAATGCTTAGAAGAATTTCATAGAGCAAGTAGAAATAAAGCTTTGGAAACAAAATAGTAAAGTTAGCTAAGGAAAATATATGTAGCTATTTACATCCTTTTCAATTTCATACCTCGACTTCAGAATGCTTCTAGACATGTCCATAATCTAACAATCCTTTAACTCCCCTTTACCATATAACATACCATAGTCTCAGGTTCTGGTGAGTAGAATGTTAACATCTTTGGAGAATCATTTTTCTGCCTACCTTAACTTCTGGAAATCAAAGCAAAGTTTTCTGCTAAGGAGATAAAGATTAATTTCAAGACCTTCCCTGAGAACAAGAAGCCCTAGAACAAATCTAAAGTGGCAGTCTCTGTTCCAGAAACGGAGGCTTACCACAAGTTTATTGTGCCTTGTCAAAGGGCAACTCAGTTGCATTTCACTCAGATCAACTCAGATTCGAGAGACTCAAGTTTGTCTAGAAGAAAGGTAAAAGTTTCTAGAAGAAAACATTTTCTGGATGGTCTATAATTTTTAAACACTATGTCTTGCATTTATTAAAATAAATCACTAGACACACTAAGAGGCAGGGCCATATGACCAAAAAATGAGGGAATAAAGAAATGGAATCACAGATGATCTCAGCATTGAAACTGGCACACAAAATCTTCAAAAATAACTATGAGTATATTGTGTAGTGAAATCGATGAAATAGAAAGATTGTCACCAGAGAATTACGACCTTAAAAAAAGAATGCTAAATAGAAATAAAAAATTCAAAATTTCAAATTAAACATTTATAGATAGGTTACTGTAGAAGACAGGATTAGTTAACAAGGCTATAGGTTGATAGAAAATATCTAAATTTTCTAAATAGGTTGAAAAGAAAATAACCTCCAAAAAGATGTTTTGAGAGAAACAAAAACAGAGATTTCAGAATTTCACTGAAAGGAATTATAAAAGGAGTTATTACGACAGAAGGAAAATTATTTTAGATAGAAAAATCAGAATACTGAAGAGAATGAAGATAAACAGAAAGAAAAAACTGTGGGCATTCACAGATACAAAAACATATACTATTAAATAATTATTATATGTAAATAATCATTTTAATCACATTAGCAACAAAATGTAATACAAAAGTAACTCAAAATTAAATACCTCTAAAAAAGTCATTGTGAAGCCATAACATCTAGTCAGATGGAAAGACTGGGGCTAATATGTTTTATGAGACTATTTAACATCATTTATTATCATAAAATGCCGATTTTCATTTAAATATAAAAATATACTTTGTAAATCAGACAAAAGAGAAAAAATCAAATTCATAACGTAAAAAATACCAATCGAAAGTGCCAAACATAATTAAGCTAATTAAACATTAGTCGTGCACATTAAGCTGCATGAAAAAAAAATCAGTAAATATTTAAAATAAAATAAAATCATCCATAGTTTTACAATAATGCATTAAAATGTAGAAATTAGGAGTTCCTGTCGTGGCTCAGTGGTTAACAAATCCAACTAGGAACCCTGAGGTTGCGGGTTTGATCCCTGGCCTTGCTTAATGGGTTAAGGATCCCGTGTTGCTGTGAGCTGTGGTGTAGGTTGCAGACATGGCTCAGATCCCGCATTGCTGTGGCTGTGGTGCAGGCCAGCGGCTACAGCTCCAATTCAACCCCCAGCGTGGGAACTTCCATATGCCATGGGAGCGGCCCAAGAAATGGCATATAAGACAAAAAATAAAATAATAAAATAAAATAAAATAAAATAAAATGTAGAAATTAAATAGCAAAAATGAAAACTTTAAAACTCTGAAATTCTTTTAAAGAAACTTCTCAAACAGTTCTTGGGGAGAAGGAAAATGGAGGCGAGTATACTGAAAATAAAATCAATGAAATTTAAAATTCATAAAATATAAAGTAGTGATAATAAATTAGTGGGATGGGAATTAGTGATAATAAATTAATCAAGGATTTATCATGAACACCAGAGGAAAATTATAACATTTAGGAGGAAGCTGGAAGAAACTGACAAAATTAGTAATAATAATTTACAGAAGCTATAAATAAATCTAAAATTTGGCTCTTTAGGGGAAAAACTGATAATGAACCTACTCAATCTCCAAGTGATGCAGACTATGCACAATACAAAATGAAGAAATCACAAAGAAAAAAAGTTAATCATACAAAGATTAAAAGGTTTTGCATAAAGATTCCACAAATAAAAAATAAAAACAATGACAACTGAAGAAACATTACCAGAAAATATGACAAAATGACAGTGGATTTCATAAGAAAAATTATAATTTCCTGGCAAATATTTCCAAAGAAGTGTTAATATCAGTATTAAAATAAGTGTAAATGCAATAATACAAGTAAAAGACAATTTTTTACTCTCAGGTTAGCAAAAATTAATAAAAATATTTGATAAAATTAATTTTTGCTAAGAATGTGGAGTACTTGACAGCCCTGTGTATTATTTTTTGAATTTTTTTAGCACTACATTTTTGGTGGGAAATAACAACCAAAATATTGGCTCCAAAATTCTCCTCTAAAAAATAATAATGTCTTTTTTTGAACAACTATGTCAAGATGTAGCATAAATATGTACTGGATATAATGTTCAAAAGATTACCTGGAATTCCATTACCTGGAAACTCTAGCAACACTGGAATATAATAAAGAGGGTATCTTCTTTATAACGTATTTCATCGAATGACAGATTACTGCGGACTTGGAAGAATGTAAAATAAAGCTCTAATGAAAATGAAGTGAGACAAAAAGCATTATACAGAGCTGTATATATATAAATCATAGGTGTATTTTTGTTAGATTTCTGGAAAGACATATAAGAAACTACTGAAGGTATTTATTATGGTAGTGTAAGTTGGTTGAGGGGAACTAGAAAACTAACCATCTACTCTTCATGTTAACAGTTTTTATATTATTTTAAAACATATATCAAAGTTACCAATCTCAATGAATATAAGAAGGCAAAGGATACATTAAATGCTGTGTTAGGCTAGAGTTATTAGCTGGACACTGTGATCAACAAATGTTGAAGTAGCTCCTGGGTGGTGAAGTAGATGCAGCTGAAATGGTATTTCACCCACTGGTTTAACTGTTCAATCAGCTTTTCTGCTTGGTGTCAGAGTTTCAAGGTGTAGTGACCCAAGGAAACATGGCTCTTCATTGATAGCCACAACTTGTTTTTTAGAAATCAAAAGATTAGTTCAGAAGAGCAAGTCATCAGTCATAAATAGTTCATATAGGTAAACGTGGCCTTGGCCTGAGGTCTTCTCCTTAAATTTTCCTGTGTTTTAATGCCCAACAGCCTAGTACAACATTAAAACATCTCAGAGAAAAATACAGTTTTGTTAACTTTAAGAAATTAAGTAGACCATGAAATTATGCCATTACCTGAGAGGCAAAACTGGCTGTGGTCAATTAGGTGTTAAACAGTATTTTCTTTCATTTGATTACTGGTTTAAGTGTTACACAAGAAAGAAGAACTTTGGGTGAAAATCTGCCATATGCCTATTACAACGTGTCTCCACCCTCATATTCCAAAGATCCAACAGAATGAAAAGAAAAGAAAACTATTGGAAATGTGATAAAACATTAAAATTACAGATACATTAAACCAGCTCTCAAAATTCTGAAACCTCTTTGGATTTTTTTTTTTTTTTTTTTTTTTGTCCAGAAAGAGTATAACACCACATTTTTTCATGAATAAAAATGAGAACAAAACAAAATTAAAATCTCTGTAGTTCCATTGCCATGAAGATAACTACCATGATCACTACAAACTGCGATAACTCTGAGCCTCAAAATACTATGTATTTAAACACTAATAGGCGAGGATTCAAAGAATATGGACTGCCATTCCACTCTGATGAAGCAGAGTATAAATCCCTTTCTTTTTTCTGTAACTCCCACTTAGAAACAGTCATTTTTAGACTAGGAATGAAACCCCAAGTGAAGAGAAAAAGGAGGTAAAAATCATGGAGAGCCATAGGACATGGTACAGGGATTAATTTGGGATATGACTCTGAATTTGGGCAATTCCTTTTATTTGGCATGAGAGGGGATGAAACTTGAAGCAGGAGATTGGCTGGAAGCATCCTACGACCAAAGGAATAAGACATAAGAGCCCTTTGAATTTTTTTTTGTCCAATCTTGGTTGCCAGACTGGGAAAGAAAGGGATGAAGGATAAGGATAAATACACATAAAATTATTTTTTTCAGCAATAGCCTTTCTCACTTTACCCAATCTCCACCCTTCATATAGAAAGATACCATTTCTGTTAAACAGAAAATTTGGTAAAACATAGAGTTGTGTATCCAAGATCCAAAGACAGTCTTAACTTATCTACAAAACAGAAACAGACTCACAGACATAGAGAACAGACCTACAATTGCCAAGGGGAAGGGAGGGTGGAGGAGGGATGGATTGGTAGTTTGGGATTAGCAAATGCAAACTATTGTGTATGTGTATAACTGAATCACTTTATTGTATACCAGAAACTAATACAACATTGTAAATCAACTATACTTCCATGAAATAATTTTTTAAAAGGTATTATTAAATGAAAATTGATAACCCCTGGAGAAATGATCATTGATGATTCCCTAGAAGGGAAAGGATGCTAATAGCATGTGACTTACTAAGTGGACAATATAAGGGGAGGGCAAAGCAGAATGACTCAGAACCAGAGGAATGATTTTAGACTCAACATGAGAGAAAGAAAAGAGAGATGAAGTGGCTGGTTAACTTGGGACAAAAATCCATGACACTGAGAGAGCACATTAAGATTTGTTCTTGGATATGTAGTGACCTCTTACTATTATGTCTCCATGATATCATTAACATATCAACATTTTTAAATTCATCATGGTGTTAAATATGTTATTAGGGCGCTAAATAGAGTATCTTACTGGTTTTTTTCACACAAACATCCAGGGGATCCTTCCCTCCTCTTCCTCCTCCCTGACACAGAGACATTTTTATCTTTTCCCCCTCTTACTGTCAAAGCTGCTCTAAGGAAGGCATCTTATATTGATCAGCTACAAATATATTACATAATAAATATAGCGTGTTCTCTTTGAAATAGTGTCATTTAAATCTGTCTTGAAATAAGAGGCACTCCTACCCTGCTGACATGATTCCAGGTATCAATGAGATAGGCAACTCTGGAGAGAATCACATATTTAGGGTCAGAAATCAGTAAACCATATCTATCTATTCTAATTATTACTGGAAGCTTTTTATTAAGCTTATACTAACTCAACAATCTATCGGTAACTTGATGTTGAAGGGTTGAAAAGTTTGAGGAGAAGGGTTTGGACTCCCAGAGCATTTCTGGATCTGAGAATTCCACATGAGGTCTTCCAGAACCTACCACAAAGAGGCCATCCTTATTGAGTGGGGGTGGATTTTCAGTAGAAACACCAGTCATTCTGCAACCTTCTAATGTACTTTACACCCATAATGTATCCTTCCCAACAAGGCGAGGTATGTTGGCACATTGAAATTCAAACCCCCATCTCACTCTCAACCACATTTCTCAATAACTCAATTCTGTGCAATCCTGACTATAAGAGAAATTTAGCTTCTTATTTACCCTTGGGAAATTCTTCCCTTCCAGAAGAAAGAGAAAAAAAAATAAAACTAGCAATACTCTTTGGGACAGATAACTATTTCATAAATGAATCATTAAGATTTCACTGTAAAAACCTTATTGTATGCACTGTTTTCCTGACTTTTAAACAGAACAACAGATGATTAAAAACTACATTAATTTTCATAATCCAAATGTTCACATTCCCAACATGCTCAAGAAAATGGAAATTTAACCATCAGAGTACCATAAAGAATTCTTCCAATTTATACCTGTAGATTAATTAAATCAAAAAGAAAATTTTAGTTTATATTTTTATAAACCAAAGTTCTATTACTAAAATTGTACCATCCTCAAGGTAAAATAGACAGTAAAAATGAAATTTGGAACAGAATGTCTTTTAGTTAAACAGATGGCAAAAGTATTTACAAACACCGCTAAAGTTCTTACACATTCTGGCAATATACAAGTAAATCATTTAGATAATCCATCTTAGGTTCTTGCAAACTTTATTAATCCTGAATTTCAGAAGATTTTTAATTGTCTCCATTATGAGAACACCTAGGCTCCATTTTATACCTAATTTTGTGAGCACAGTAATTGTTATTAGATTTTTGCTAAAGACCAGACATCAGAAATAGTCAACTAAATTAGATGGCAAATCATTTAATTTCTAAAACCCTACTGAGCTTCTCAAGAGGAAAATCCAAAGTGGAACTGGGTCAAAGATTGGTAAACAAGATGAAAGCATTAGTGGAATTTTGAGATCACTGAAAACTATGTTTGAATTGTATAACCTGCAATAATCTATCAGAAGTATTACAAATTACATTGTCTCCATAAATACATTTTGAAGGTGTTTGGCTATAAAAAGTATAATGTAATATGAAATGTTAAAAAATCACTAATAATATTGATAATATATTATAGATATTTTAATATTTTAGATTAGTAGTTAATGTTAAAAGTTATTCTTCATGTTTTAAGAGATATCTATTAATCAATAGGAATAACATATTGCATCACATCTTTATATATAGCCCTGGACAAAATAAGTATACTATTTTCTCACCACCTTCTTTTGTTAATTTTTGTTGAGACTCTTAAAACAACTTTATCATTTATGTATACTTACGATTGTTGAGTTAATATATAAAAACATATGTTTTGATCATTCATCTTATATATTTAGTTAGTTAATATTACTTGAGGTCTCTTTTATTCTCAACACCTATCTAGAATTTAGATTATAATTGTGCATTAAAGCATTTTACCATTCAGTTTTATTAAGTATGATGACTCCTCCAACTGACACTGTGGTGTGGGTATCTTTTATAATTGCTACTTCTAACATTTCAAACATTTTTACACTGAGTAAATATTAATAGTAATCCCAAAGACCATTACAGGAATAAGTCCTTCTTAGTATCTTCTTCAGATCAGTGAAGAATCAGAGATAATTCAAGGCTGTCCTAGTAAGGGTGAATTTTTCTATTACCTTACAGTACTTGATACTCTTAAATTTTTTTTAACAGTGTATATGATTTCCTTTTCTATGTGTGAAAAAATATGGTCTTCATAGCATTACTTGAAAACTTCATTGGATTTGTTTGGGCTTTTATATTCAGAAAGATAACCCACAGTGTATATGTAAACTAGAATTTAGCCTCAATCAGCTGGCAGCCAAATGTTAAAAAATCATATAAGTAGATGATTTGAATTTGAGTTTTCTCTTAATGGGTTAAGTATCTGTACTGAAACAAAGTACATATATATTTACATATGTGTATAAATATACATATACATAACTCACACCCAGTGAATTAATTTCAGTATACCATGTTCATAAATACTAAGAAGGAATTCAGGGGATGCACAGGATATTCTAGGAATTTGGAATCTATGACAGCTATCCAGGGACTTATATATTCATGAGTTTCTACATCCTTCCTTGAATTCATCAGAACTGACCCACCAACAACATTTACCACTGGTAGATTTCAATTTCAGAATTAAATTCTGATATAACCTAAATACAACATTGAGAATTTCCTTATAGTATTCCTTAGAGTTTTTTCTTTTCCTTTTTTTTTCTTCAATACAGGTCAATTATCATTTCTACACTTACTCCTGCGTTTTTGGTATGATTTTATTTTTTAATTACCATAAACTCAAGAGGAGGAAAGAAAATGTTGGCAATGCTCTTCCCACTGGTCTGCTTATAAGGCTTACCTGAGTTTAAATATATATATATTCCTATACGTACTTTCCCAGGCCATTTGTGGCCCTGCCTAAAATACTGACTCTTCAGGGAAAGATCTTTCTTTCATTCCTCTCCTTTTTATCCTCTTTCCATGTTTATCTTTTACTTTATTGCTGGCCAGAAAAAAAAAAAAAGGGACATAAAATTGCTCATCTCTTCTGGCCATACTTAGGCCAGCAGTCACCTGTCCTTGGAGTAGGATGATGCAGTCATAGCATCAACACAGTAAGTTGTCTTAATGGAGAAAATTCAAATCTGTAATTTCTGCTTTTCTTAGACAGCATCTTCCTCCATCTGTTCTGAGTTTAGAGCCAAAGTGTGCTCCAGATAAATTTAGTATCTGTGGGAATGGATGTGTAGGAGTTCAAAGACCGGCCTCCTGGATGAGTGATCAAAAACTAAAAAATAAAGAAAAGCTCCATCTTTTACACACCATAAGGGAAAACAAAAACAGAATCAAAAATCCCATCTGTGGGAAGCTTGTATGTGGCATTCAGAGTATTACCACTCTAGGAACCCCCCTTCTTATCTTCTTTGTATCCTAGAGTGAGCACCCTCCTCTCCGATTTTACTTATTTTACTTCTCAAGAGGTGAGATCACCCATTTCCCCCAAAATCTGCCTGGAGAAATGGCTGCACTTTCCAAAACAATGTCCCTATCACATGACGACTCCATTTATTGCTGTTCCCAAAGACACAGGCTTTTCTCATTTTAATGATGTTGCTATAAATCTCTATATGGAAATATAAAATTCCAAATAAAAAATATAAGAATGCTACACATTTTATGTGGCTGCTGGTCTACAGCTTCGTCGTCTCTCAAAAACAGAAAATGAAACCCCGCAATATTTCGCTCACCACTCCTATTCTCCTAAATTCTTTTTTTTTTTTTTTAGGATTTTTGCATCTGTATTCATTATGAGATATTGATCATCAGTGTTCTTGTGATGTCTTTGTGTGGTTTTCTTTTCTTCTTCTTTTTTTTTTTTTTGTCTTTTTGTCATTTCTTGGGCCGCTCCCAGGGCATATGGAGGTTCCCAGGCTAGGGGTCTAATCGGAGCTATAGCCACCAGTCTACGCCAGAGCCATGGCAACTTGCCATCGGAGCTGCGTCTCAACCTACACCACAGCTCACAGCAACGCAGGATCCTTAACCCACTGAGCAAGGGCAGGGATCGAACCTAAAAGCTCATGGTTCCTAGTCGGATTTGTTAACCACTGTGCCACGACGGGAACTCCCTAAAGTAAATTCTTAATAAATCTTCCTTTTCCCTATGTGTTTACTTCATGGTACTCTCTTCCCATTCTAAGAATGCCATCAAAACAGGAACATTGTCTTTATATTATTTCCAATAAATAAGCATTTGTATTTTATATCACCTAATTAGATTGTTTATTCATCTTCTTTATCCTTGCTGCTCTCTTTTTTGTCTATCAGTCAAATGCTGACAGAATAACATTCAAAGATGAATGAAATATGCTAAACAAGGCAGTTATTAAAAGTGTAGTCTGAGTTTTAGAGGATTTTTGTGGTAAATTCTATTGGAATAAAGTTGAAACCATTAGGAAAAAATGCTAACAGACTGGAGGAAAAAAATATAGCCAACCATGTCATATCATTAAGTCTTAAACAGTTAACAAAACATAGTTAGCATTCACTGTATATAAGGCATTGCACCTTTTAATGAAGGGATTTGAAAATAAATAGGAAAGACTTCTACAAAACACAGTGTAGAAAAGGAATAAGGCACACATTGATATTGGTATAAGATATCATTTGATAAAAGTTCTAATAAAGTGTGATAAACAAAAGACTAATAGAGCCCAAGGTCAGAGATCACGTCTAGCCAGACTGATTAAAAATGCCCCAGAACCATTGGAGGATGAGTAAAATTATGACAGAGAAACGTGAGCGTATATTTTAGAAGAGCAAGAAGGCAATGAAATATTGGTTTGTTCAGGAAAAGAGAGGTTTTCTATTGCTTGGAATACAATGTTCACAACAGGTCTAAGTGATCATTATATTTCAAGTAAGTGGATTGTTATGGGCTGAACTGTGTCTCTCTAAAACTCTATGCTGAGTCCAAACCCTAGTACCTCAGAATGTGACTATGTATTTTTGGAAACAGGGTCTGAAAGTGCTAAGTTAAAATCAGGCCATTAGACTTTATCCTAAGACCTCATTCAGTCTTACCGATGTCTTTATAAGAAAAGGGGATTAAAGCAAACAGAAGAGATGCCAAGGGTGCAGAAGCTCAGAGAAAACGTCATATGGAGAGGCAGGAAGAAGGCGGGCATCTGCAAGTGAATGAGGGTGCCTCAGGAGAAACCAGAGCAGCAAACCTCTTATCTTGGACTTCCAGCCTCCAAAACTGAGAGAAAATTAATTTCTATTGTTTAAGCCAGAGAGTATGGGGTGTTTTGTTATAGCAGATCTAGCAGACTAATAGGGGAATGTAACAGAAAAATAAAGAATGATGACTGTTCGCTTTCAATTAACCTTGAAAGCCATCACACACATTTACACTTTTTTTTTTAAAGCATTTACCATTACTCTACATCTCAGCTCGTTATTACCGTGAAAACCTCCAACACTTGCTCCTTGTTGTATCTGTTACTCTGCCACTCTATTTTTACTCATAACAAGACTCCAAACATTAAAGACATCTAAATCTAGCATCACTCCACCACATCGGGTATCCCATAAAAATCTAGCTCAAGTAAAGCTCACACATATTTATGGATGATGAAGATGAGTTAGTGGGACACGTATGAAGATAAGTATATGGACAATATATTTATATAATTATATGGCACAGTGCTTAATTCTAGAAGGAAAGTATGAGGTTATAAGAATTCCTTACAATGTATTTGTTTAAAGGAGGTTTAGTTTTGTTCTTGATGAAGCTCCCCTACCTGCTATGCCAACTAAGGGTTCAAAAGAGTGAGCTGGAGTTACCATCGTGGCACAGTGGTTAACGAATCCGACTAGGAACCATGAGGTTGCAGGTTCAGTCCCTGCCCTTGCTCAGTGGGTTAAGGATCCGGCGTTGCTGTGAGCTGTGGTGTAGGTTGCAGATGCGGCTCGGATCCCGCGTTGCTGTGGCTCTGGTGTAGGCCGGTGGCTACAGCTCCGATTCGACCCCTAGCCTGGGAACCTCCATATGCCGCCGGAGCGGCCCAAGAAATAGCAAAAAGACCAAAAAAAAAAAAAAGAGTGAGCTACACCTTCATCGTACTTGGGGATGAATGAGCAGCAGGGTGTCTATCTCCCATTCTTCTGATTTGGATTTATGTGCCATCTTTAGAAAGCACATCATGCTAAAATACAGACAGAAGAGCACCCATGACCTATACAATATAGTTTAGCCTTGGTTTCTAATAATTCATCTGCTAATTTAATATTCTTCTAACCTTCTAGAAGCTCTAATTTGTAAAAGCTATAACTGTACCAGAAATACCACACTAACTGGTATTTTTTATGAAAGATTCCTGTTTAATGGTGAATGTGTTCTTTCCCTATAAAAGACTTTGAGTCACTTACTAAAGTAAGACCTCTGTTTCTGTTTCATCTCCCTTAGTAGTTTGGTATTCTGCAAAGTGTGCATAAGTATGATAAATATAAACTACATCCAGTAAATGTCATAAATGTTCATTATATTATTATAAAAGCAAATGAATAATGAATAATTAAAAGAAGGTCAAGCATAGATCAATGATGAGAATGTGTCATAAGCACGGCTTATGATCAATTCAATTATGTGCCCCTGAGGTATAAGGGGGAAAGAATGTCAGGGAGTTGTTATAAATCAATAAAACAAACTCCTCATGATTCTAATAAAACAGCAAAGGAAATATTTTAAGCTGTCGGATAGCAAGATGAATGACTTTATATTAAATATCGATTTTGTCATATCACCTCCCACTCTTAGATGTTATGGAATAAAGAAAAGTTTGAACAGTAAATCTTTTTTAATGTAGATATACAAAATTGAATACTAAGAATACTTGGAACATTAAATTGATAAAAGGCCATTTTTATACTTATTACTCAATCATCTTTAATTTTACCGTGCAAAAAGTTGGTGAAATCCATAAATTTTTCCTTTAATAGTGAAGAAATTGACAGATGTATTTGGCTGCAGAAACATTTCTGAACTAGCTCCAAAAGAAATATAGAAAAAAAAAAGGTTTGGCTTAAATATGTATACTCATCCTTACAGGGGTTTCACAAAACACATTTCTTGACATCACTAAGTTAGGGTTTCAAGTTAAGATAAAAAAAAAAATCCCTCATGATGCATGCATCTACTTTTTCATAAGTATAAATATCTACTTTATTTAAGGACAGAGACTTTACATTCTTTTTTTGCCTTTTTTTTTTCCTTCACTTTTTAGGTCCACACCTGTGACATAAATTCCCAGGTTAGGGGTGGAATCAGAGCTGCAGCTGCAGGCCTACACCACAACCACAGCAACATGGATCTGAGCTAGGCCTGCAACCTACACCACAGCTCTTGGCAATGCCAGATCCTTAACCCACTGAGTAAGACCAGGGATCATACGTGCATCCTTATAGATACTAGTTAGGTCTGTTACTGCTGAGTCACGATGGGAACTCCTTACATTCTTATTGAGAAAAAAGGTGAACACAAATTTTGAGCAATAAAGCTCTTAAATATGGACAAGGAAGCCCATTAAATCATGTTTTGGCAAGCACTGTTATCATTGTCACTATCAAAAAATGCTTTCCAAGATTCATCATAGAGAAGAATGAGTTTTGGGAGATGTGAAATTATCACATATAATGTTTTAAAATAAGACACATTTCTTATTTGTAAACAACAGAATGTTCTATCTCCTTTGACCTCCAATGGATTTATTAAAGGATGTTTGAAACCTTATCGTACTGTAGAAAGACTAATGGGTGAACTTCCAGAAATAACTTCCCAAGTATCACTGCAGAACTATCCTGCTAAGGGGGAAAATGATGCTGCAGATCACAGAAGTACTCGGGCCTCCACCCACGTCAGCAGCAAGAAGCAAGTCCCACTGATGCCCCATGAACCTCAACTTCAATTCAGACTCTTGTTTGGGTATGTCTGTTCTGTTAGGTCTAAGTCACATATCTTTCATTTTATTTTATTATCTTAGAAAAGGTAATTAACAACTAATAACAATGTGAGAATGTGAGGAACAATCAAAATATGAAAAAAGTATTAAAAATTTTTGAGTATCCATAAATGGTATGTGTCTACTTCTAGATAACCAACTTCTGTTTCATTAGCATTGCCAGATTTTATTTTTCTAAATACCTTCACAATAGTCATATATATATGTATATATATACACATACATATATGTACATATGTATAGACATACATTACCAAAATTTTTATGATAATTATTCACTGTGGTTTTAAGAAAGTACAGGGTACTGGGTGATGGCAGTAGAGGCCCTCCTCTAGGGAAGGCCATAAAATACTATTTTATTGCTAACTCTTGAGTAGTATTATCTTTAAGTTTAGCTACAACACATTTTAAAATCTTCCTCTCACAAACTAGTGCTCATGGTGCTTTCAAAATGGCTTAAGCCAAATAACAGAATAAGTTTCTGAGTATTTTTTAAAGGTAATCACTTCTTATCATTTCTAGTCTGGTGAGAAATTACTATGTAAATATTGCCAGTGTTTGCTTTTATTGTGAATAAAGTGGCCATAATCTTTTCTGATAAACTCTAAAATGTCTTAACCATCCATTTTTCTTGTCTACTTGTAATGATATTTGTTTTAAGTGAGTAGGCTGAAATACAAATATTCATTTATTTCAGCAGAGGAATCATTTTGAATATATTAGAAAATAAGATGTGCTGGGTAATGAAAAACACAAATGTCAATTGTTCTTCCTCTGAATCATCCTGAATGGTATTCTCTTAGCAGAATTGTTAGAGAATTGTGGGAAAGTTTAGATAACCACATGCAGAAGTAAAAGGCTAGCACAGAGGAAATGCTCCTTAATTGCTTCTCCCTTAACTTTTTCCCTACTCAGTCCAACTCAGAAGGTATTGTCTACCTTCTACTTGCCAGGTGTTTGTTGGGCATTGTGGCAAGTAACCTCGGGCCACTGCCCTCAAATTATTTATGGAGGTATAGGAAACATTTCCCAAAGAGGTGCTAGAAGCCAGGAGAGGACATATAAGCACAGAGGTCACTTACCAAGGAAGGAAAGTAATCAATCTTTTGCCTTTATGGATGAGAGGGTGCCTCAGCAATGGCTTGAAAGTTAAGTAAGAATTCAACAATTCAGGAACATAAACTTTATCAGGAAAAAAGTAATCTGATAGTGTACTATCCCTTCTAGGTAACTAAGTGCAAGAGAGGTGGTAAAACAGACAGCTTATCAACTATTGTTGACTACAAAAATGCAAATAGGAGTTCCCTTGTGGTACGACAGGTTAAGAACACGGTGTGGTCACTGCTGTGGCAAGGATTTGATCCCTGTCCCAGGAATTTCCACATGCTGGAGGAGCAGCCAAAAAATAAAATAAATAAAAATGTAAATCATTTTATGTAGATTTGGGTACTTCCAGCTCCTTTCCAATCACATAACATAGACTGAGATCTTTGAGAGGCAAAAGCATATTACTTTTAAGTCAATGGGGAAGAAACAGTCCTGATTTTATTGTTTAATATGAAAGAGAATAAGATTTACATTGAAAAGATAACCACTTGGGAAGAGTGGCTTTTCTACCACTCCTAGTGGTAAGTAGACAATAATGGTTATTGAAATCACATATCTCTTTATGCATCTTTATCATAATAGAGATAACTAATCATATTTAATGTGATTAAACTATGGGATCAAGTACAAGACTAGCTTAAAGGGGGCTCAGCCATGAGGGAATAAGAAAGGAAAAGGTAAGAATTACTTCAAGAGAACAGTAAAGGAAATATGGCACAGAAGCCCAGACACAGTAGGAAAAATATAAATAATACTAATAAGTTATTTGTTAAGAGAAATCAAGATCATTCCTGATTGCAAAATCACAAGGTAAGAATACAAAATAAAAAGTTGCTAGGATAAGAACAAAGTGAGAATTGCGTAGTTTTTAACAGAATTTTTTTCAACTAAAATATTGTCTCATCACTGTAAAATTTCTAGATTTCGGTGGTCATCCTTTTCCATTATTATCCAAATTGAATACTTTAGACCCTTATCCCACATGACATCATGTAAGCCAATGACCTCATTAAGTGTTTTTTAGGATGCTCTTGAATTGCTTTTTGTCGTTCATCATCTGTAGTCCAGAGGATCCTCTACTGCACAAGTCTAAGGGCACTATTCACAAAGATCCAATGCTGAGCAATATTCACTGAGAATATTGTGAATAGCCATACACAGTGGTCCTGCTTCTCTCATCTCGAACCTCCTGTGCAGCTTTACTGGAACTTCTCTGCCTGTACTGACAAGTAACATCCCCGCAACTGCAGGTTTGTTTGGCTGACTTTCTGCCCAATGTGGACATGCTACTTCTCTTCAGTCTTATAGGTTGCCATTAACCATTGCTTGCAGTCTTTAAAATAATCTGGAACTTGATCGTATCAAAAGGGATCTCTCTCTCTCTCTCTCTCTCTCTCTCACACACACACACACACACACACACACATACATAAACACACTATACAGAACTTAAAACTCCATACTCCATAGCATGTCCACTGCCCAATGTTCCTGAAGAGTTGATGATTTTTTGTTTGCTTTCCAAATAAGATCATGAGACCAACTTATCAGTCTTATAGACCAAAAATTACAAATCAGCAAACAAAACAATTACAATAACATTATCATATAATAAATAATTTATGGCAAACATTGTTTCCAAAAAAGGACCGGGAAACTCTAAAGCTATAAATTCAAAGGTTAAAGTTGTGGGTTATGAGTCTATCATGATTCCAAAAGGTGCTAATACTACTTATTTATCCAGAATTCTAAGTGTATTGTCAAGTTCAAGTTGAAGTGTCAGACTTGGGGTGATGAGACTGAAGTTTCTGGAAGAAACCCAGCAATCCTGGCTGGCTGATCTCAATTTAATTTGAAGAAAAAACTTCAAATGAAACAAAACAGGCCAGCTCTACTTGTCCAGGTGGCAAGTTTAGAATTCTAAATAAATAATTATTAGATGACCTGTGCTGGTTCCCCTTGTAACTGGACAAGACAAAGAGAAGTCAAGGATATAGTCATAGACTAGCTGGAGTGGCACAGTTGTGAGGGTCTCAAAATTGTGTTTGCACCTCCAACTTCTCTACGGCTAAACTCAAATTTTAGAGATCCTTCAAGGTAGTCTGTGGTTCTAGATTCCAAACTCCGTAGGATTTGATATAAACTGCACTAGGGTAATTTATTAACATATAAAATATATAAAATACATTGTGTTCTTTCATGTGCTTTTCTTATGATATGTACTGCCTAGATCAGCTTTAACTAAAGAAATACAGGTTGAAGGAATAAATCCCTACAGAAGAGGGAAGATTAGGAAGATGGGTAAAGACAACTCTGGGGTGTTAGCAAACTAACTCCCCGGTTATTGCTAGTTGCAAATGGACCCCTTTGAGATCAGCCACCCTCACTCTAAAGAGGTCTGGTTCCCCCTGCTGGAAGCATCCAATAGTTGCACTTACTCCAGAAACTGCAATCATGTCATCATTAACCCGAAGTAGCAGCCAACCTTTATTGGATATTTGCCAAATAAATGGGTTTGGTATGTGAAAGTGATAATAAAATATCACTTTCCTCATGTGCATGAATAAATCCTCCTTATGACTCCTGAAGATGTGTCTATGACTCTGTTTGGGCTTCTTTTTTACCACGACACATGTAATAACACACTCAAGCCCTTGGAATAATAGGGCTGGGTATTCCATTATTCAAAAAGTATTCTGTTGGCCTCTGACTTCTCTCAAATATGTGCCCATATGTTCCAATTACTCTCAAAACTTGCAAACACATGCAGAATCTCTGCTTTCTCAAAGGGAGAAATCCTTATATTCTTTCTCTAAATGTCCTATCAGTTTTCTTCTTCTTATACCAATTTTTTAATAATTCTTTTCTTTCGGAGTTCCCCTCGTGGCGCAGTGGTTAACAAATCTGACTAGGAACCATGAGGTTGCAGGTTCGATCCCTGCCCTTGCTCAGTGGGTTAAGGATCCGGCATTGCCAGTGAGCTGTGGTGTAGGTTGCAGACGTGGCTCGGATCCCGCATTGCTGTGGCTCTGGCGTAGGCCGGCGGCTACAGCTCCGCTAAGACCCCTAGCCTAGGAACCTCCGTATGCCGTGGGAAGTGGCCCTGGAAAGGCAAAAAAAGACAAAAAAAAATTCTTTTCTTTCATACATAGAAGACTTTAGGGTCCTATAGAGGACTTTCCTTAACCTATTATATGATTATTTCCTATAATACCTCTCATAATAATTGAAATTCTGTAGCCTGACTCCTTCTATATCTCAATATATATATTTCATGTATAGATAAGTTATTCAGATTAGAAACCAATTAATACAATTTTCCCAAAACAAGATAATCTTATATGAAGGCACCAGGATAAATGAATCAATTTTCACATATATATGACATAATCGAATAGTTTATAGCCTAGGTTAGGTAAATGTAACAATTTGAAACCGAAGTTAATAAACATTAAGTGACTATGAATCGTTACTGAAGCTTCTGTATAAGTAACATGTCATAATTATGGCTGGTAGTCATTTGGGTGTTTTCCAGTTGTCATCAGGAAATAAGGTGCATCCTCAGGAAGATAATTAAGAGGAAATTGTAATACAATTTTCTAGGACAGTAATAAACACTCACAGATAATGAATATTAAAGACAAATTGGTTCTTTGCAATTAAGTTTGTTTTACAAATAGAGATTGGGTGTCACAGAATGAGGGTTTATTTTGGAGAGTGAAATTTCTAAGATGTAAGTGATCTCTGGCAATTTACAGCAGATGGGAAAAATATGACCTCAAGTTTTAAAATTTTGAAAGATTAATATCACATGGGGAACTGTTGATTAAAAACACAACGGTTTCAAATTTGAGGGGTCTGCCTGAGATGAATATAGATATTCTTTATAAATCTGTGTTCCAACTTACAGAAAAGCTATGAGAATGTTTTGCCTCATTTGATCATTCCTCAATGTGCAGCAAGGAAAAGCTTTTGCACAACACAGGAGTTTCTTAAAAACTTGTAAAACAGTTTGCAATTAGTAAAAATTAACATGTATCCATTGAACCAAATAAATCAGACAGATTTTACTTTCTCTTTTGATTAGTTTGTTGATCAAAGAGGTGCAAAAGATATCTGAATTTAAAGGCATTTGGCAGCATTTCTTCATTAATTATACCATTTATAGTGGTTTATTTTGGTAACAAATATGGACTGGATATGTGGTACAATCATATAGATAAAAATATGCTGAATGACAGTAGTACAGAAAAGGTGAAATTTTAATGAAATTATAATAAACTACAGATAAATTTCAAGAAGTATAAAACTAAAACGTGACTTGTTCTGAGCTTCCACATGATTAATGTCTTTACCAATAACTTGTATTAATATATTAAAAGCCAGCTTATTAAGTAGGTTCCTGTCATATATCTATGATGAACTAGCAAGTTTTATATTATCAGAGAGAGAATTCATGAAATGGGTGATAAAGCTGAGAAAATTATCCAGAATGCAGCAAAAAGAAAACAAAAGAAAGAATATGTGAAAGCTATTCAGACACTTGGAAGATATGAGAATCCCAAAGTACATTTTATTGAAGTTCTAGAAGAAGAATAA
Organism: Phacochoerus africanus; assembly: GCF_016906955.1. NCBI lineage: Eukaryota > Metazoa > Chordata > Mammalia > Artiodactyla > Suidae > Phacochoerus > Phacochoerus africanus. The sequence goes on along the minus strand of NC_062544.1, from coordinate 248,318,448 downwards.
AGAAAAGCATGTAGAAAAAATAGATCATTTTCTAGACTAGGAAAAAAGATAAATATTTAGTTTGAAAAAAAATAAGTCCTAAGCGAAAAATAAAAGCAAATCCATACTAGATGAACCACACATAAACTGCAGAATACCACAGACAAAGAAAAAACCTTACAATCTATTGAGGAGAAAAAAAAATAGAAACAGCAGACTGACAACATTAATAATTTGTGTAAGACAATGAGATAATACCTTCAAAATGTATTGGAAAAATAGTTCAGTCAAATAGTTTATATTCAGCTTAAATATGATTAAAGAATAATGGAAACAAGGTAATTTTTAACAAAGTTTAAGTGCATTGATCACTACTAAAGGAACAACGAAAGTATATATTTCAGCATAGAATAAATTCCCAGAAGGGAAGAAATGATGATAAGTAAATAAATACACTAAAAATTTATGTACAAATAAACATTGACAATAAAAATAATAATAATATTTAAATGATAATGATAAAACTACTGATTATGAATTTGGGGAGTTGATTAAAAAATCAAGATGAAAGGAAATACTAAAAATAATAATGAAGATGACAATCATAAAATATTAAATCACTGTAAGAGAGGGTTAAAGCACTAGGGTGGGAATATAAAGTCTGATATATTTGACCATATTTAAATTTGAAATTGCTCCAAACTCAACTTTTCTATAAACAATTATTTTTAAGATGTTAAGCAAAATGGATATACTGTTTGACAGAATTTAAATGACATAGCTCAATAGAAGTTAAATAGCATGACATTTTACTTTTTTTATTGAACTATAGGTGATTTATAATGTGTTAATTTCAGCTGTACAGTACAATGATTCAGACACATATGTGTGTGTGTGTATTCTTTTTCAGATTCTATTCCCTTATGGTTAATTACAAAGCATTGACTATAATTCCCTGTGCTATATAGTAGGTCTTTGTTGATTATTTAATATATAAGAATGTGTATATGTTAATCCCAAACTCCTAATTTATCCCTCCTCTTCTTTCCCCTTTGGTAACCATAAGTTTGTTTTCTATTTCTGTGGGTCTATTTCTGTTTTGTAAATAAGTTCATTTGTAACATAAAATTTTACTTAGCTTAGGTGAACTTAAAAAAAACTATAGTTCTTTTAAATATAATTAGAACAATGCCTTGCTCATAACAGATATTCAGTAATTTTTTAAATAAATGACTGTTTCAGAATGGGTAAAACAATTCAAGTTTAGCAGTAAAAAATAAAGAATAAAAAAGGCTAAACTCAGAGTTTAACTAATATTACCATTTAAATTTTTTTGTTTTTGTCCTTAATCCTTCTATTAACACTAGTTAAAATTTATATTACTTTTTGAAGTTTACATTTTATACCAAATTTCCACATACTCTACTTTTGATTGAAAACTGAGATCTCTGAGTTTCAGATGAAGGAATTCTAATTATTTCCAATTCCAATGATGATTCCTAGCACTGGTTAAAAGCAAAAAAAAAATTTTAAAAGAGATTCTTGTGATATTAAAGCAATGAACTATATTGTGATTTTTAAAAGTAGCTAAATAAATCTGATGATACAATTCAAAAAAATTTCAGGACACGAAGTATGTTAAAAAGAAAAATGCATGAATAAAATAAATGACAGTATCTTTACTCACTACGCTCACTTTTTTAATAATGTTAAGCTAAGTATCAAGCAATGAAATTTTAATGTTTGGGGGAAACTAATAACTCTTACTGATCTAACATGCAGATTTTATTTTTTATTGGCATGATGAATTATAATTTTATTCTAATGATAGTTATTCTAACTTATTAGCATTTCTATCTTGATGATAAAATTAAATATCTGCTTCAATATAGGGCATAGATTTATAAACATTTTGCTTTTCCAATTAGTAAAGTTTTCTCTAAGATAAATTTATTGCTGTATTTTAATTTACTTCCTTAATTTCTTCTTTTTAAAGAAAAAAATATTAATGAAGTGCCTTAAAATTTTTGTGGGTTACTAAGTCTATAAAAATAAAATTGTCATTGTGATTTGATTAGGATGCATTCTCTCTTGTTTCTGTTTTATTAGCCAGAAATCTTAGCTATCCATTCAGAAATCATATAAACCCCACAAAGTATTTGATTTGTAAAATGCTACAGTTTAAAACTTGAATGACTTTGTTTGGATGTGGTAACAATTTCTTTGCTGGAAAATGGTCTCTTCTAAAACAATGCTGAATTCTTTAAATGTGTTTAAGTGTGTTCCTAATTAATATCAGAACTGGATTTCTGGGAAAACTAAGTAAAGGCTCTACAGATTTATTTTCAGTGTTCAAAGAAAATGGAAACTCAGTGACTCAGAAAACAAAATATGTTAAAATGTTCAAACTACCAAAAAAATATGAATGCATGTATGTCTTAGCTGTCATTAAAATCACATTATCAGTAACATTTGATTCCTTTTATTGCTTTAGTTATTGCTTGATTGGTATGATATTATTGGTCTAATGATTGATCTAATAAAACATAATCTGTCAAAAGTTATAAAGTTTTGGAACCTCAAATCACTTTAAAATATTTTTAATAAAACTTGAGAAACTGATAATACTCAAAATCAATTTTAATTGATACTTAGTCTTTAATTGTTCTTTCAATAACCAGAAAGTTAATAAAAGCAAAATGCCTTACTATATAACCTCTTTTAGTAAATATTTACAAAGAAAATGTGATTGCAGCTTTCAATGTATGAAGTGATGTAGTCAGTGTCTTGGCTTTTCTTGTCAAGGCTTAGACTTCTTATATAAAAATGTTTTAACTCACCCAAAGATGAGTCAGACTAACTTTCAGAAGTCGATAATATCAGAAGCTTCAAAGAGAGAAGCCAAACCATTAAAGGAAATGAAAAAATATCAGTTTAACACTACTTATATAAGACCATAATGTGAATGCTTTATAATCATAAGTCACAAATTAAACCAGGATGGGGCTTTGCAGATTATCTAGTGATTTGAAGTGTCTTTAAGCAATAGAACCAACTCTTATTTGAAATCCCAGTCTATAAAGATCTTACAAGTCCTGGAGGCCAACTCTGTCAGCCTGTTTCATTCGTCATCCCTCCCCCAAAGAAATGCCCAAATTCTATGGCTTTCATGAACATAGTTTAAAAACCGTGGAATCCCATAATTTTATGAAGATGCTAAAGACACAAAGTTAACTGATAGCAAGCTTAGGACTAGAACACCATCCTTCAACTTTATTGTCACTCTTTCTATTAGTGAGACTCCTTCAGCCCAAGGAAGCAACACATAACAATATGCACAGTTACAAGTATGGGCTTCAGAATCGAACTATCTAAATTCAGTCCTAGTTCTACAACCAATAGTTGCTAAGAACAAGTTCTTAAACACTAAATTTCATCTTCCCCACATTGATAAGAATTAAATGAGATGGCTTATATAAAGGCCTAACCAGAATACTTCTACATATCCAGTACTCAATAAATATTAGATTTTATTACCATTAATTCAAAGTTTAACACATTGGTACACAGGTGCTAGAATTTCAAAGTTATGTAAATACTTAAAAAGTGAGGAATAGACCAGTTTGAGTATTACATAGACTAAGTCAAAATGAAATGCCCTTCCTTATGCATAAGAATTTAAGGAAATGGAAATAAGCATAAAACGAAAGAAGAGAATTAGAGTTTACAGATACTGAAACAAATCAAGGCTCTTGATAATTTAAGTGCAAAAAAATGGTGACCCCGGTAGAAAGGTAGCATTATACAATGGTACTGACAATTCTGCAAGAATATTTGGCTCATTGTGATGAAAAGTGATCCTGAAAAAGGGATCAGGGCCAGACCTCTGAGAGTCAAGATTTTCTCAGTTCCTTTATCCAGATTCAGGTGTGATAAAAACATCCTGCTGGATATCAAAGCACTCTTCCTACACGAAGGGGCCCCGTGTACCACAGCTTTTAAGACATGACTTAAGTCACTAGGCCCTACACAAACACTTAAAATAAATTTGGGAGGGCTGAAGGGGGATAATATAAGGTATCTGCTCCTTCAGAAACCCTAAACCCCCATTCAGCTCACTTTCTCTCTAGTTCAATGCCATGGTTAGCACACAGATGTTGTTTTGCTTTACTTTTGTGGTTACAGTTTTAAGGTTCTACAGCCTTTTCCTACAAATGGGCTTTGGCTATGACCCTATAGTTGAGTGGTCTCAGACAAAGCTCATTCAGGTAAATGAAGGGTCCCCAGGACAGAGATCTGCCTCCTGCACATCTCCCATATCTAAGACATGCCAGCCATATTTGCTACAATGGGATAGTCTCAGTTTTACTGAAGAAAAAAAACACTTGGTACCTTTTTACTAAAGCCCTTCCAGCTTCAGACTGCACATATACATACATATTCATGTATAAAAATGGACAGGTTTAGATGTAGGAAAATACAAGGAAGGAATCATTATGACTGAATATTGGCAATAATTCCAAGAAGAAGATGATTGTTAACCTGAGTTTTGATATCTTATGATGGTATCCTAAAGTATACAATGAAATTATAATGCACATTAAGCAGTACGTTGTATTTTGCTTTTTGGAAAGCAACAAAAGTTTTTAACTATTTCAGAAAATCATAGCACAAACTGTCATATGGCCCAGGGTATTTGAATCATTAGTTAAACAATAACAAAAGCCTTCTGAACCTGCATGTTTCACTCATGGTGTAAACATTTGACTACTTCTCTGTAGCTTTTCCTAAAGTCTTGCCAAGACATTTAGACATTGTCTAATAAATAGACAATATTTATTATTGTATTATAAAATAATATTTATATTGTCTAATAAATAGACAATATTTATTATTGTATTATAAAATAATATTTATATTGATTTAATTACAATCAAGGCATAATATTGTTATTTTATGTAATTTTGGTACACAAAGTATTGGTAAAAAATAACTGGTATTTTACAAAATTCTGTGGGTGAGCTGTACTGCCTACAAATTTTATTTCAGGATAGTACAAAGGTAATTATAAAATATTTGCTCTTAAAAAAGAATCTGATAGGGCTCAGAACTACTTTTCCAAAGCGAACCAGACAATTACTGATAAACGATTTTTTATTATGAAAGTAATAAAGGCTTCATACTGGTGTTCTAGGGCTTCTGTAGAAAAGTACCACAAACTGGTACTTAAATCATATTTATTCTCACGGTTCTGGAGGATAGAAGTCCTATTGGTTCTGTTCACCTAGAAAACCCAGACTAACACAGAAGACTAGGCAGCAGAGAATTCAGCCAAGGTTGTACCAGAAAAACAGTGTGGTTAAGGCATTACTGCACATATCCTGAGTCCTGGACACATGCCTCCCTGCTCACTGCTGACACCATAATAGCATATACATTTGCCACCATTATCCTTGTACTTGTGACTTTACTGTAGCCTCAGTGAATGATATTTGCCATCCTGACATCTTCATTTTATTCTCTCCAAATGCAATCACATGGAGAAGTATCCAGTTAACCAGTATCAGAGGGTGGAGAGAGGAAATGCCCTGCCCCCTTTGTTTTTTATAGGGGCTCAGCATCCCACCAAAGACTACATGGAGGAATTCCCTCAAATTATGAAGAGAATTTGTGGCCAGCAAATATAAATGCCAATGTCAACTACTACGACATTCGGAGCACCTTTTCATACCCATGTGTATGTGTGTGTGTGTGTACTTTCATACCTATGTATGTATTATGTTTGTGTATATTGTGTGTGGTATATATTATATATGTGTATATGTCACACACATTTATACTATGTTTCAAATATGCATTTAGAATGGTTAGATAGCCAAGAAGCATCTGAAAGAATTTTCGTACCAGCCTTGCTAAAAACAGCACTTTCAGAATTAAAATTTGTCTGTCTCTGCTTCCCTAACTAATTTTGACTAATTATATTCTACCTGTAAAACCATATATATTCTAAGGGTGTCATCATGAGTTTTATTTCCTATTAATTGAACTATATTGTGACTCTAGCATAAGACTTTTTCCCTATTCTTTTGGGAAACACTTTCATAGATGTTAACACTTACAGTGAAAAATCCTTCCAACATTCAAGAGAAATCAATTATGAACAAGTTAAAAAGAGAAAAGAAAATACCAAAGCTCTGGCAAATATAATGCATGTCACCAGTAGATAATATTGAAAGATGTTGTTTGTGGAAGTTAAATATTATAACAAAATGGAAAGTGACACTGGGAAAATTCCAGGATCTAAAAGAGTTTCTTCAGTAAATGTCATAATAAACAAGTCAGGGAAAGTCAGATATTATCCATCCTCAAATTCCTTTCAGATCGCTGAGAAAAAAAAATGACCTTCTCCACTGCTATCAGGAAGGTGTCTACCTGTAATATTATTGACACTCCAGAAGTATTAGGAAATAAAACCAGATTTTAGAGAAATGTCAAAAACTACTCAGATCCATCAAAATAGTATGTTCCACCCAATTAGTTCAAAATACTTGACACTGTGTAGTTAGTACCTCTAAAAGGTAAAAATATTACCTTCATATATTCCATGAAGAAATAATAACTGTAGACCATTTTCTATGTGCCAGGAACAGTGGGGGATGTCTTTATTTACACTATTTCATGTAATTGTATAAGTCTAATAGGTCCAATTAGGAGAGATTAATTCTCTCTTAATCTAGTGGCATATTCTCCATCTCCTTTCTCCCTTGTGAAGTTTATTTGTTGAAGAAAGAGTAGTATACCCTATGAAATTGCCACAGTTTGGATTTTGTTGACTGCATCAAATTTGCGTTCAGTCTTTATTTTCTTCATTTTAATAAGACTACTTCCACGGTAGTTTTATCTTCTTCTACCTTGAAACACTTAATATCTGATTTTCTCTATTTTTGTGATATTAATAGCCACTCATATATTCTTGATCCTCCTCTCTCTGTTCTGATTTTCAAAGTAATGGGCTAGTTTACTGACATGGTCTAATAAGTGAGCTATTAGTTAACATTTCCATATCATTATAAACCAACAAATTTAAACATAGGGAAATGATACAATCTTTTGTGGTTATTCTTTTTTGACAACCTAATTGTCTGATTTTTTAGTCAGTGAGAGCCTCTTCATGTGATCATTTGGGCACAATCCCTTGCTTTTTGGTGTGATATGTTCCCATTTCGTCTTACACATGTTCTGCCCAGCCCTGAAATCAGGACTTTCTCCAAAGGAACCCTGGTTCCTCTTATTGGGAAATTGTATATAGGCTCAATATGGGCACTTGATGGCATTGCGTTTTTTATAAATTACAAAACAGTCACAGCTTTTTTGATTAGGAATTTGAAAAGTGAAAAATTTTTACTTTTCATCAAAACTCTTGGATTATCAACCTAAGTTTTTTTGTGTTTTTTTTTTTTTTTGCCTTTTTGCCTTTTTGCCTTTTCTAGGTCTGCTCCCACGGCATATGGAGATTCCCAGGCTAGGGGTCTAATCGGAGCTGTAGCCACCGGCCTACACCAATGGCTGCAGCAACTTGGGATCTGAGCAGCGTCTGCAACCTACACCACAGCTCACGGCAATACCAGATCCTTAACCCACTGAGCAAGGCCATGGATCGAACCCGCAACCTCACAGTTCCTGGTCGGATTCGCTAACCAGTTTGCCACCATGGGAACTCCAACCTAAGCTATTTTCAAATGATCTCCCTTTAGTAACTTAGACAATAAAAAACTAAATAAGGGATATAATACAAATCTTATAAGCAGTGTCAATCAAATTGACCAACAAAATGACCAACTCCTACAGTCATTATTTCCTTCCTATTTTATATTCAGCTTCTCAATTTATGTAAGAACAGGTATTTGAAAGTTTTAGAATTACATGCCTTTTCCAGGTACTATTATCTGCCATATCTATATTGTGCTTTATTGGCTTTCTGCTTCCTTCTCCAGTGCTTTTCATCATAGTACTGTACTGCCCACTGATAGCAAAGGAGATCTGCTCCAAATACTCTCCACACTGGCATAAGAACTCGGAGTCGTGTAACATAAATTCTTCTTCTGCTCAAGAAACATAGCTTTTATATTGGAATTTCTATTTTCAATTCTAGTAAGTGACACTACATCACAGTCTTTGATCTGCTAGCTACTTTGGGAGAGACACTGCCACATAAAATATCCTATCGCTAACTTGGGATACATTTCTAAAATCCTCATGCAATTAAAATACTTCAGATCTTGTTAAAAAAAATAAGGTTTGGAATCTGACAAGTGAGTGAAGCTATTAGAAACTTATGCTTCTAAAAACTTCAGTGAAAATTAAAAAAATGACTATAGCACACAATAATGGAACAATCGACACATCCTAAATTAGCCACTTCCATCCCTTTGAGGAATAGATGAGTTATATATAAATGAGAAAATTAATAAAATATTTACTTTATAATAATAGAATTCATGTTTACTGGAAAAAAACTTTAATTTTTTTCCATTTCCATAAGATATTTATAATATGTCTTGCTTTTTGCTGACAATAGAAACATTAAGAAGTATGTAAGTAATTATTTGTGTATATGAGAGAAAGTCAGAGAGTGAAGTTGGAAGAGTAAGATATAAAGAAATATCTGTCCACATTTTCAGTGCTTTCCTGATAGAAGACTTGGGACTTTTACCTATATCCATCATTTAACCATCCTCTCTGGAGGTAAATAATAATTGGAGTGCTTCAGAAGTCAAATGCTCTAAGCATTCTTTCACAAAGCCAGTCAGATAGACATCACTACATATGTACTGTCAAAACTGTATTTCCATTCAATATGTCATCATCAGTGACATCATAACAACATACACCAAGCATTTAAGAACTTTGGTCTAGCTCTACCAATAGCTATATGAATGTAGTTTTAAGGCCCACATTCATATGTTTTCATTATCTTTTATTTTTTCAAAATTACTTCACTATAAAATCCTCTAATTCTACTCATTCTGCTGCTTTGCTGCTTTTTTCCCTAATTCCTAGTTCTATATTTCTTTTTGATTGTAACTAATGAGTCATGCCTATAAACTTGTTTGCTTGCCAATAAATATTTTCATAGTTGTGGAAAGGTATACAGAGAAAAGTCAGAATATACTAAGGTAAACCTGAATACCTAAGGGAAACTCATTGTTTGAGAGGTATTATTGTAATTAAAGAAACATCAAGCTATTCAAATGACTCAGAGCTTATGGAACATTAACTTTCTTGACACGAAGCCAGGGATTCTGACTCCTAATTAAGTGCTTTTTCACTTCCATCATTCTATGTCTATTTTAAGGTTCTAAAGAATTCAAATAGACATCTCTTAAATTTGTCACTCTTAGAGACATAAAGATGTCTCCAAAAATTAAAAAAACAGGGGTTGGGAGCGATTAACGTAGTCTACTGGCCATATTGTCACATTTCAATAGCATAGTACAGTACATTTTCTTAACACTATTATCATGAATAATTTTCTTCTTTTCCTTTATTTTATTCCTATAAGGCTTTTGTTCCTGGAACTACAAATTATTATTATACACATGGTGGGCCTTGCTTGCTTTCTAAAACATAAATGAAAAGTGAAGATAGTGAAGTCAAGATACCCTTGTCTTCACAAGCTTCTTAACACTTCTTAAAATTTTCTTCAAACTTTTCTCTGACTTAAGAAGAAAAGACATTCTCTTAGGCCAACACTACTTTTAGACCACATTCTTCCCTCTCTTTAACATAATGTAATCAGGCAGCACTATTACATAGTGTTGGAGTTTGAGTTTCTTTAAGTCCAATTAGTATTTGGTTCCTTTTGAGATTTTCAGTCATGTTTCAAAGGCAGTGAGGCATAATTGTAGTATATTTTGAAGCATTAAAAAAAAGAACTTTTGTTTTATTTATTTAGCTAGTTAGTTTACTTTTTGCTTTTTATGGCTGCACCTGCTGGCATATGGAAGTTCCCAGGCTAGGAGTTGAATCACAGCTGCTGTTGCTACTCTATAGCACAGCCATAGCAATACAGGATCCAAGCCATATCTGAGACCTATACTGCAGCTCACAACAATGCCAGATCCTTAACCCATGGATCAGGGCCAGGGATGGAACCAACATGTTCATGGATCTTAGTCAGGTTCATTAGCCCTTAACCACAATGGGAATTCCAATAACTTTTTTTTTTAACTTAGTGAATGCTTCTTCCCTACAGATTCTTTTATAAATAAGAATCAGCAAGAGAAAAACAGAATGTTACCTACAAGGGAACCCCCATAAGAATATCAGCTGATTTCTCTACAGAAACACTACAGGCCAGGAGGGAAGGGCAAGAGATATTTAAAGTGCTCAAAGGAAAAAATATGCAACCTAGAATACTCTATCCAGCAAGAATATCATTTAAAATAGAAGGGGAAATAAAAACTTTTTCCAACAAACAAAAACTTAAAGAATACTGCAACACAAAACCCAGGTTAAAGGAAATATTGAAAGGGCTTCTCTAAACCAAAAAGGAAGGAAAGAAAGGGAAGAAAAAAGAAAAGAAAAAAAAAAAGAAGAAGAGGAAGAACTAGGACTGAGGAAACCGCAATCAGAGAGCAGTCACTCAAATAAGCCAGCATACAGATTTCACCATGAACAGGCCTCAAACAAAATAAAATTAAAAAGAAAAAAATAAAACAGAGTCATCAAAACCATAAAATGTGGGCAAGGGATGTTAGGAAGTAAATAACACTTTTTGTTTGTTTGTATGTTTCTCTTCTTAATTTTAATATAGTAATGAAGTGTTTGAACTTACAGGACCATCAGGCTAAAACACACAATTATGGGAAGGGGTTAGCATACTTCAAAAACAGGGCAACCACAAGCCAAAACCAAATACTGCATTTGCAAAAAATGAAAAAGAAAAATACACTCAAGCAGATAATAACAGGAGACCATCCAACCAAAAAAAAAAAAAAAAGAAAGGAAGAATGGAGAACCATAGAATCAACTGGAACACGAGGTTCAAATGGCAATAAATAATCATCTATCAATGGTCACCTTAAATGTCAATGGACTGAATGCCCCAATCAAAAGACACAGAGTGGCTGAGTGGATACAAAGGCAAAAACCTTCAATATGCTGCCTACAAGAAACCCACCTTAGGACAAAAGATACATATAGATTGAAAGTGAAAGGGTAGGGGAAAACATTTCACGCCAATAGACATGATGGAAAAGCAGGAGTCGCAACGCTCATATCAGACAAAATAGACTTTAAAACAAAAGACATAAAGAAGGACAAAGAAGGACACTACTTAATGATTAAGGGATCCATCCAAGGAGAGGATGTGACTATCATCAACATATATGCCCCAAATACAGGAGCACCCAGATACATACAACAAATATTAACAGACATAAAGGGAGATATTGATGAGAAGACAATCATAGCAGGAGACCTTAATACCCCCCTCACATCAATGGACAGATCCTCTAGACAGAAAACCAAGAAAGCAACAGAGATCCTAAAGGAAACAATAGAAAAGTTAGACTTCATTGATACCTTCAGGACACTACATCCAAAAAAAGCAGAATACACATGCTTCTCAAATGCTCATGGAACAGTCTCAAGAATCGACCACATCTTGGGACACAAAGCTCATCTCAATAAATTTAGGAGCATAGAAATTATCTCAGGTATCTTCTCTGACCACAATGCCATGAAATTAGAAACCAACCATGGGAAAAGGAAAGAGAAAAAACCTACTGCATGGAGACTAAACAACATGCTACTAAAAAAACCAATGGGTCAATGAGGAAATCAAGAAGGAAATTAAAAACTACCTTGAAACAAATGATAATGAAGACACAACCTCTCAAAGTCTATGGGAGGCTGCGAAAGCAGTGCTCAGAGGGAAATATATAGCAATACAGGCCTTTCTCAAAAAAGAAGAAAGATCCCAAATGGACAACTTAACCCTCCACCTAAATGAAGTAGAAAAAGAAGAACAAAAAAGCCCTAAAGTCAGCAGAAGGAAGGAAATTATAAGGATCAAAGAAGAAATCAATAAAATAGAGACTCAAAAAACAATAGAGAAAATTAATAAAACCAAGAGCTGGTTCTTTGAAAAGGTGAACAAAATTGACAAACCCCTGGCCAGACTCACTAACAAGAGGAGAGAAAGAACCCAAATAAACAAAAGTATAAATGAAAAAGGAGAAATCACAACGGATACAGCAGAAATACAAAAAAACCATGAGAGAATACTATGAACAACTCTACGGCAACAAGTTGGACAATCTGGAAGAAATGGACAATTTTCTAGAATCTTACAGCCTGCCAAAACTGAATCAAGTAGAAACAGACCAACTGAACAGACCGATCACTAGAAATGAAATGGAAGAGGTCCTAAAATCACTCCCTACAAATAAAAGTCCAGGACCAGATGGCTTCACAGGTGAATTCTATCAAACATATCAAGAGGAACTGGTGCCCATCCTCCTTAAACTCTTTCAAAAGGTTTAAGAAGAAGGAATACTCCCAAAGACATTCTATGATGCCACCATCACCCTCATTCCAAAACCAGGCAGGGATACCACCAAAAAAGAAAACTATCAGCCAATATCATTGATGAATATAGATGCAAAAATTCCCAACAAAATCTTAGCCAACCGAATCCAACAGCATATCAAAAAAATTATACACCATGACCAGGTTGGGTTCATCCCAGGTTCACAAGGATGGTTCAACATACGCAAATCAATCAGCATCATACACCACATTAACAAAAAACAAGTCAAAAATCATATGATCATCTCAATAGATGCAGAAAAAGCATTTGACAAAGTCCAACATCCATTCATGATCAAGACCTTCGCCAAAGTGGGTATAGAGGGAACATTCCTGAATATAATCAAAGCCATTTATGATAAACCCACAGCAAATATAATCCTCAGTGGGGAAAAACTGAAAGCCTTCTCACTCAAATCTGGAACAAGACAGGGATGTCCACTCTCACCACTGCTCTTCAACATCGTTTTGGAAGTCCTAGCCACAGCAATTAGACAAACCAAAGAAATAAAAGGCATCCACATAGGAAGAGAAGAGATCAAACTGGCACTGTATGCAGATGACATGATACTCTACATAGAAAACCCTAAGGACTCAACCCCAAAACTCCTTGAACTGATTCATAAATTCAGCAAAGTAGCAGGATATAAGATTAACATTCAGAAGTCAGTTGCATTTCTGTATACCAGCAAGGAAACATTAGAAAAGGAATATAGGAGTTCCCATCGTGGCGCAGTGGTTAACGAATCCGACTAGGAACCATGAGGTTGCGGGTTCAGTCCCTGCCCTTGCTCAGTGGGTTAACGATCCGGCGTTGCCATGAGCTGTGGTGTAGGTTGCAGACGCGGCTCAGATCCCGCGTTGCTGTGGCTCTGGCGTAGGCCGGTGGCTACAGCTCCGATTCAACCCCTAACCTGGGAACCTCCATATACCATGAGAGCGGCCCAAGAAATAGCAACAACAACAACAAAAAAAAAAAAAGAAAAGAAAAGGAATACAAAAATATGATACCTTTTAAAATTGCACCTCACAAAATCAAATACCTCGGAATACACCTGACCAAGGAGGTAAAGGACCTATATGCCGAGAACTATAAAACTTTAATCAAAGAAATCAAAGAAGATGTAAAGAAATGGAAAGATATTCCATGTTCCTGGGTTGGGAAAATCAATATTGTAAAAATGGCCATACTACCCAAAGCAATCTACAGATTCAATGCAATCCCTATCAAATTACCCAGGACATTTTTCACAGAACTACAGCAAACAATCCAAACATTTATATGGAACCACAAAAGACCCAGAACCGCCAAAGCAATCCTGAGAAACAAAAACCAAGCAGGGGGCATAACTCTCCCAGACTTCAAGAAATACTACAAAGCCACAGTCATCAAAACAGTGTGGTACTGGTATCAAAACAGACAGACAGACCAATGGAACAGAATAGAGAACCCGGAAATAAACCCTGACCCCTATGGTCAATTAATCTTTGACAAGGGAGGCAAGAACATCAAATGGGAAAAAGAAAGTCGATTCAGCAAGCGTTGCTGGGAAACCTGGACAGCTGCATGCAAAGCAATGAAACTAGAACACACCCTCACACCATGCACAAAAATAAACTCCAAATGGCTGAAAGACTTAAATATATGACAGGACACCATCAAACTCCTAGAAGAAAACATAGGCAAAACACTCTCGGACATCAACATCATGAATATTTTCTCAGGTCAGTCTCCCAAAGCAATAGAAATTAGAGCAAAAATAAACCCATGGGACCTCATCAAACTGACAAGCTTTTGCACAGCAAAGGAAACCCAAAAGAAAACAAAAAGACAACTTACAGAATGGGAGAAAACAGTTTCAAATGATGCAACCCACAAGGGCTTAATCTCTAGAATATATAAACAACTTATACAACCCAACAGCAAAAAAGCCAATCAATCAATGGAAAAATGGGCAAAAGACCTGAATAGACATTTCTCCAAAGAAGATATACAGATGGCCAGCAAACACATGAAAAAATGCTCAACATCATTGATTATAAGAGAAATGCAAATCAAAACTACCATGAGATACTACCTCACACCAGTCAGAATGGCCATCATTAATAAATCCACAAATAACAAGTGCTGGAGGGGCTGTGGAGAAAAGGGAACCCTCCTGCACTGTTGGTGGGAATGTCAACTGGTACAGCCACTATGGAGAACAGTTTGGAGATACCTTAGAAATCTATACATAGAACTTCCATGTGACCCCGCAATTCCACTCTTGGGCATCTATCCGGACAAAACTCTCCTTAAAAGAGACACGTGCACCCGCATGTTCATTGCAGCACTATTCACAATAGCCAGGACATGGAAACAACCCAAATGTCCATCGACAGATGATTGGATTCGGAAGATGTGGTGTATATATACACAATGGAATACTACTCAGCCATAAAAAGAATGACATAATGCCATTTGCAGCAACATGGATGGAACTAGAGACTCTCATACTGAGTGAAATGAGCCAGAAAGACAAAGACAAATACCATATGATATCACTTATAACTGGAATCTAATATCCAGCACAAATGAACATCTCCTCAGAAAAGAAAATCATGGACTTGGAGAAGAGGCTTGTGGCTGCCTGATGGGAGGCGGAGGGAGTGGGAGGGATTGGCAGCTTGGGCTTATCAGTCACCACTTAGAATAGATTTACAAGGAGATCCTGCTGAATAGCATTGAGAACTTTGTCTAGATACTCATGTTGCAACAGAAGAAAGGGTGGGGGAAAAAATGTAACTGTAATGTATACATGTAAGGATAACCTGACCCCCTTGCTGTACAGTGGGAAAATAAAAAAAAATTAAAAAAAATAAAAAATAAAAAAAAAAAAATATATATATATATAAACAAACAAAATGACCTAGTTTAGTTTGAAATGTATTATTTTAGTAAAGAATTTATAACTTGATAATTTATTTGATGAGCTGGAATAAATTCTGAATTATAGTTCATCAACATGTATGAAATTGTGATTCTCAATTTCTGCTTCATAAAACTTCATTTTAGTGAGACCTCCGAGTTCTGCTTTTGGAGATGAAGAGTGAGGAGAGGGGTGTGGATTTACATGGTTGATTTCATAAATTCATTATACATATTTCATAAGAACCTCCCAATGTCTGTCCATTATTTGATGTTATAATACTTCCTTTTGAATGCACAGTCTTGAATGAATTAAATCATCTTATAGACTGTTGTGGAGAATTAAATTAGGATTCAGCTCTACACAAACCCAGAGACTAAGGGTATTAATTAGGGCTTAAGGAGACAAAAGAAAACTCAAACTGAGAGGGTATATCTGGGTAGGGTTGGAGGAATTTAGCCAAATTTAAATTTTAGTGTGTTGAGATGCTTATTGAGCTTGGAGGTGGGTCAGTGAAGAAGAGGAAACTAGAAATGACAAATTCAGAAAGGGGTGGGAGAAAGATAATCAGGAGGAATATTAGCTCAGGATCTTGATGGCAATCAGTTTGTCAATGAGTATCCTAGACATATTCTAACACTGACTATAGAAAGAATCTGCTATGGAATGGATCTGCATTTTTGGTGGACAGGAGAATGAACAGATAAAATGGCATCGCATCCTTGCTACTTACATGTTTCACCATCTG
Organism: Phacochoerus africanus; assembly: GCF_016906955.1. Taxonomy (NCBI): domain Eukaryota; kingdom Metazoa; phylum Chordata; class Mammalia; order Artiodactyla; family Suidae; genus Phacochoerus; species Phacochoerus africanus. The sequence goes on along the minus strand of NC_062544.1, from coordinate 248,302,218 downwards.
ATCTCTGCTGTTTTGATTAAATATTTACATTGCTGCCTTGAAAGAGTTTTTAATCACAGGTTATACCATCCATATGTAATAATCACAGGTTTTACTATCAATATATAATAACTTCTAAACACTTTTAAAAGGGACCGTTTGTGAAGAGCATATTCAAGGAGAGCAATTCTATCCATACCTGGCTCAATTCCACACCTACATCCCACATGGTTCAGCTAAACTCCTGTGCCAACTTTTAAGATAACAGATTTTATTTTTTTCCTTCCAAGTTCAGGCTAAAGTCCGTATTTCCCCACCACATCCTCACCTTTTCAGGACTGGGAAGAAAAGAGCAAAGGAGAACTATCCCATCTGCTCAGCCCCTGTAACCTGCTCCTTAAATTCTAGCACCCTCGGTTAGTCTCAGTATGGAAACAGCTCTTTTTCAAACTTTTTATTTATTCATAAATAGCATTTTGGAGGGTAATATTTTTTAAAACAAAAGAATTAACTTTCCTATATATCAAAAGATGAAACACAAATATATCATCACTTTGCAATTTTGATTTTTCTAACAAAGTGTGCTGATTCTAGAATTAGTTCTATCACTCACAAAATAGAATAGATCTTAAGATAGACACCATTCATTTTTAGTTTTGGTATAATGGTTTTTTACTTTCATAAGATTTAAACCTTTCATTTTAAAAATACACACTGCCATCACCCTAGTTCTGATGTAAGAGAACAAAAGCAACACTGTTTTTATAACTGATGATAAACCTGACAAGGATCACTTTTAGGTGTTTTCATATTGAGGTTTTTTTCTGCCAGTCATATGGGTATAACTTCATTTAAACCTAAATGCCATGAATATCTTTTTCTTGTTAAAAATATTTTTAAAGATTCATATGTCTATAAATAGCAACTATGATTTTCTCCCTTTTAAGATAAAATGCAAGAAATACAACTGTTTATTTGAAATGAAAAGTCAGATCTTTCTCTTATAAAATAGAAAGTCAAATCTAACCCACCTCTAATTTTTAATGCAACCATTCCTAATGCATACTGATGAATCTTGGTTTGGGAAATAGGTAAAGTTATACTTGAGTATTTTTTCTATAAAAACATACATAATTTCTTCATACATGGTTATCAAATTTTCCTGGTCATCACCTGCCATTTTTCTGGGGAGTCAGAAAATTCTCAGGAAGCTAAATTTAGAAGGTTGACATTATAAGAATCCTTTTTGTGGACTTCATAAGAATTTTTTTTTCAGTTCTGCTTTAAGGACCGTCTATTTTCCAAAATTAGAAGTTATGAATAAACAGCTTTAAAAGTGTGTGTGCACACGCAGGTGTGTTTTAAAATAAAGTATGTCACCATGAAAAAGAAAAAGACAAAAAAGGCAAAGACAAAGGATATTGGAGTGGATAAATGGTCTGGAAGCAGGTAGAGAAAAATAGTAGTTCTCTTCTCACTGGCCCTGTTCAAAGTGCTGGTCAGATAACTCTTCTCTTAGTCCTCACAACAACCATGTGAAGCAATTACTTTTTACCCTTTTTCTAGATGAGAGAACTGGACATACACCTGATAATTACTTTGCCTATGTTCTCAGATTTAGGAAGTGCATAGACTGGACTGAACAAAGCAGTGTGGTGCCAGCACCCAGCCTCTACGCCCCTACACCATGGTGGCTTCCATTCTAGATATCTCCTTGATAAAAAGAAAACCCCAAATGTAAATTACAAGATTTGGGGGATTAAGTGACAATCAAAATAACAAGAAAATGTGATGAATCTAAAGTTATATTTAAAAAAATAAGTGTATTCAGGGTATTAAAAACGCAGGAAATGTTGGAAATAAAGGACAAATATTCAAATCAGAATGTAAATCAATAATGGAATAAATTCAAGTACAATAGAAAGACAGAAATAATAAAAATAAAAGCAGAACTTATTGATTGAAGATTTAAGAAAATCAATCTCAACAGCATAGTCAAAATATTTTTTAAATAAGCTAATAATAGAATTAATCAATCTCTAAAAACCAATCAAAATTTAAAAAATAATTAAAAAGACAAGAAATTCAATAGTAGGATAAAAAAAGGGACAGATTTGAAAGGTAAAATAGCTATTTTAATACTTTACAATGATAGTTAAAATTTTCTATAAATACATTCAAATAATTAGTTCAATGGACAATTTTCTAGAAAAAAAAAATTGGCTATCATTGACCCAAGATAAAATTTATAAAAATAAAAAGAGCAACCAAAGAAATTTAATTGTTAGTTAAAAGTAATCCCTCTCTAAAATCACAACAGATCACTTTCTCATTTTAATTAGCAAAAACTCATAGCAAATACACTGTGGAAGATCTGGGATGGCCACACATTTAAACGTTTATAAATGAAGGTAGAAGTAAAGCATGGAGACTGAAAAAATAGGCATTACTCATTCCACCTTCCTGAACTCCCAGTGCCATCTCTCTTCTAAATGTTGTCATGGAATTTTCCCTTTTGCTTACTAAAAATGATAAAACAAATCCACCATTTTAATAAGAATTTTTTCATACTTTGCCTCATGAAAAAAAAACTTGCCCAAAAGAGTAAGAGAATTATGTTTGAAGAATTTTTAAATGTTATTATTTTAAAATAGATATCTATTTAATTTTTAGTAACCTTGAGTTTATAACTCAAATATATTTTATTTATTAATAATACTTTCTAATTAGTTTGTCTATTAATTACATTTTGATGAATATATAATTTAAATAAACTTTCCAATGTATATAGTGGATTGGAGAAAATAAATAAGTGGGAATAGGGATAAAATAGGAGTGAAGGTGCATCTTTGTAATTGTATAACAATGCATAAGGAATAGAATTAGTCTGACTCCAATAGGGAGAGAAAGAAAGAAATGAATAGTAGAAATATGAGGATATGACTGATAAAATTAAACAATGGATTCTCTGTGGTGGGATGTGAAAGAAGAAAAGGGAGGGGTTGAAACAGATTCATTTGTAGAGGAGGGAGACATATAAAATCATAAATTAATGTTTCCAACTTAGACATATTGAGTCTGAAATGAATAGTGATTGGTTTGAAATATGACTGAGATAAGATATTTGAACTCAGAAGATATATGGGCTAAAAGTAATCTCACCAGTTAATCTTCATCAAGTGAATTGTCTACCTAAGGGCCAATGAGTTATTTGTAGAAGAGTATAGATAGGCAGATCCTCCTTGCCTGTCCACTTGCATCTCTCACAAGGGTCCTATTTTAATAAATCTATTTCTTGCCTATCAAAAAAAAAAGAGTATAGACAAAGAGTAGGGAACCAATGCTTTTACCAGCAGAATGTACATTAGTCACATAGTATATCTAGACTGCATAGCCCCTATTCCAGAACCAATGAAATGCGTACATACACATCCACTATTACTGCAATGTCTCCTTACTGCACCAAGCATCTGTTTAAAGTAGATGGGACCAATCTAACAGGACCAGGAGATACTTGTGAATAAAGTACATTTCAGCCTCAAAGATTTCAACTTTCTACCATGCTCAAAAGAGGGTGCACATGATTTGAAATATTTTTCACAGATAAGTAAGATAGAATTCTCTAAATGATTTCTTACAGGTGTGTGCCTTCATTGGCATTCTGCTTTAGTGAACAGATGGATTATCTGGACCCAGTAGACATTTAAATGGAAAGGCAAAGTATTAAGTCAGAGTCTTATCAGTACAACCACAGACCATGACTTACCTCTATATTTTCTATCTTTCTGCTTATGTCCTATAAAACAGTTTTATTCAAAATAGAAAAAGAAATAATTTTAAAAACTGTACTACTGCTATCTTCAACTGATACACATTTATTCCCTCAGAATATTTTTAAAAACTGGAAAGAAATAGAGATGAAATTAATATTAAATATAAGAAGTAGTTCACACATCATTTTATGCTTTATTCATAATTTGCATATTAGTTTGAACTTCTTAAAGTATTTTGAAGCTGATATATGCATACAACTTGCACCTACATCTTATTAGAAAAGGGCTATAACAGATGGCCAGATAAATTACCAATATGACATAAATCAAGCCATAGACATACTTACCAATAACTAGACACAGACTACTCAAGTTGTCCCAAGTTCAATGTACAATCCCATGTCTAATTTTCTTTCCTAATGCTTTCCCACTGTTTCCTAACAGCCTATCCTAGTGTGTCAACTGGAAAATTCTTTTCTTTGAAATCTTCTCCAAAGTATTCTCCTTATTTCCTACACTAGAAGTTTAAAGTTGCCTACTTCAGACCTTCTAGCACATTTTTCCACTGACCTCTTTCACATCCATTTTTGTTATAGCCACCAACAAATAACCCTGCTTTACACAACCATATAAAAGGAACCAAGAAGAATGTTCACAGCTTTCTTCACTTCTGCTCTTTATTCCTACTTTCTGGCAGTAAGGCTCTGCTCCATATTACATATTTAATTGTCCAACTCTCCTTGTAGCTTTGCATGGTCCTTTCATTCTTTCCCAGTTAACCAAAAATTGCAAATAATTATTCTATATGCATACATTAATATACTGTATTTTATCTTTCAATATGTTTTTAAAATTAATTTTTTAAATTTATGTCAGGAATATTCATCTTTTTTTGTATCTGATTCTATGAGTTCTGATACATGAATGCAATTGTGTAATGAGCATTGCACCAAGATTAGAGCAGGACCATCAGTCCCAAGTTTCTTTTCATCTTTGTATTATCTTCCTGGAGATGATGCCAAATTACCATAAATTATAAACATATCATATATTTCATAGCTGAAAATAACAGAAACTTATTCCCCCACAGATCTGGAGGCTAGACATTCAAAATGAACACGTCAGTAAAATTGGGTCTTCTGAAGGCTCTGAGGAAGAAACTGTTTCATGCTTCTCTCCTAGCTTCTCAAAGTTGCTAGCAATCCTTGGCACTCTCTTTGTGGATGCATCACTACATAATCTTTGCCTCTATCTTCACATGGGGTTCTCCTCCTGTGTGTCTGTGAATCTAAAATCTCCTCTGTCATAAAGTTATCAGGCATTGGATTTAGAAGCTACTGTAACCCAGAATGATCTCATCTGAAATTGATGACATCAGCCAAGACTGTATTTCCAAAAATAGTCACATTCATAGACACCAGGGATTGGAACTTGAATATATCTTGTTGGAGGCCACAGTTCAACAAACAATGGTCTGCTCTCTGCCGCCCCAAATTCATGCCTTTCTCATGTACGAAATGTATTCACCCAATCCCAACATTCCCAAAAGTTTTATCTCATTCCAACATCAACTGTAAATACAAAAATCTCATCAAAATATGATCAGCTTAAAAAGTCCTAAGTCCCATTTTCTAATTCATCTAAATACAATATAGGTGAGATTCTGGGTATGGTCCATCCTGGGAAAAATTCCTCTCTTAGAGCAAGCATCTCATCCTTAACAATATGGCTTAGGCTGAGGATTTTCCAACTCATCAATTTCTGATTCCTTTTAGTCTAATAGCTCCTTCCTCATTTTATCTCATTTCTCTTTCATTCTATCATAAGCAGCAAGGAGAAACTGGGCTATGCTTTCAACCCTTAGCTTAGATATATTCTTATCTAAATACCTAAATTAATCACTTACAATTTCTACTTTCCAACCCAAATTAGAACACAATTCAGTCGAGTTTTCTGTTCCTTTATAAGAAGAATCATCCTTTATCCAGTGTGCAATAACGTATTTCTAATTTCTGAGAAACTCAACAAAAGCACTTTTAATACTCATATGTTTTGAATAACCTAGTTTGTGATAAGTTTTTAGAGCAGCAGGGAAATGAATGCATACCCCTTCAGGATCCATTCTTCTCTCTACCTCCAATTCCTGCCAACTACAAATCTGTTTTCTGTCACCACAGTTTTATCTCTTTCCCAGATTCTATGTGATTTACACATAGAATAACACAGTGTGTAGCCTTTTGAGTCTACTTTCACTACACGAAAACCTGTTCTCAAATGTCCATTAGCTGGTGAATATATAAACAATCTTTGGTACACCTACACAAGTCAACTCTACTCAGTATAAGAAGGAATGAACTACTGATATACATAGCAACATGGAAGAATCTCAAAAGAGTTGTCCAATCTGCTTTCAGTGAATAATTTTTAAAGAAATGAAATAGGTAGACATCCTAATTTATACTGCTATGTTTGATATTGTTTCATAATTTTTATGTTTCTCCATAGTTTCAATAATTATTTTATGAGATACTTTGGAATATTATTTATCCAAGTTCTCTTAGCTGAAAGTAAAGATTATACTATGATGAAAATCCTCCATTTAACAGTATTTTGCCTTTTTGAAATTATATTACTAATTAAGTGCCAGAATTACTATTCAAATTGTATGCCTATGTTTATGGTTCATGCTGTCTATCTATCTATTGTCGTGTGGCTTTCCAAAAGATTGCATCAACTACAATACCATTAGCCCTACAGGTTATATCCATTAATTGCAAACTGGATATGTACTTGGTGACAGATTTTTTGAGAAAAGATTTTATATAATTTAGTATGATTAAAACTAATTTAACTCAATTATTTGATTACTGAGGAGAATGAACATATGTTATCTATTTTCTTCTTCTACAAATCTTTTTCAGAATAGGGTCATATAAAAATAAAAGAACATAAGTGCATAAAACTGATTTTTGTGTTCTCTGTTCTATAAATTGCTTTTCATATCCTTAGCTTATTCATCTATCAGAATCCTGAGTTTTTTCTTCTAAATCTGATTTAGCTCTTTATTTATTAGAGCCATTTAGCCATTGTATGGAAATGGAAATATAACTTAGTATCTAAGTTGTTATAGTATTTCATTTTTTAATGCTATATATTACTGCACATTTTAATATATATGTACCTATCTATCCATTTTTTGTCATTTATTCTATTTTCTTCAAATAAACAAAGATATTCATCAATTGATAAAAATATTCTGTTAGTTTTTTTATAGTTTTAAAGTATTATATATGTTTAATATATCTGGAGTTTATTCAGTATACAGTATAAGAGATGTAGTGAAATAATTTATGAAGAACACTTCTATAATTGTTAAGTGTATGTTTATTGTTATCTTGTTTTGAAAAGCTCACTTTATAATAATTTAGGTTAGTTTCATAGAAGTCAATACTTCTGTATTACTTTTTCTTTATTTGTTCATTCTATTTGCTGTTTGTTTTTACCATTACATAGTATGATCAAAATAAACACAAACAATAAAAAATAATCAGAGTCTCTGGAAATAAGATAAATATTTACCTTGGATAGTTGTTGATACTTTCTTTTTTTATTTTCCTAATTTTTTATGCAAAGACAAAACAATCATGTTGAGGGTATCTACGTATTTGTAGAAATGCATAGATAATACATACATAGGTAGATAAATAGATCATTAGCCACTTTGATAAAACCAAGCTTAATAGCCTTTCATTAACCAAGATGTTAATACACATAAGATTTTAGAAACTAATTAAAATCAAGTAATCTAAACAAAGAATGAAAAATAGGTTCTCCCCTCCCATCATTCACAACTAGGGATTTGCGTTTAAGGACTGATGGCCCACAGGACGACATTTAAACCTTCCTTTTTTCCCTTCTATGAGTCTTACTCAGTGGAGCTCAAATTTTAGTGTGCTTTAGGATCATCAGAAGAGCTTGTTAAACACGAATATCTGGCCCATCATAGACCTACTGAAATAGAATCTCAACAGATGGAGTCCTGTCATCTGTATTTTAACAAGTTTTCCCAAGTGATTTAGATGTATCCCAGGTCTGATGCTGATCTAGCTAAATATTTCAGAGCATTCGTGCAAGTTTACTACCCTTTTCTTTTCTCCTGTGGTGTTTATGTGTTGTGGCTTTTGGGGGAAAGCCAGATTATTCTATATATAACAATCGATAATTTGGGATCCTCAGAAACAAAATGATCTCTTAGTTCTAAAAGTATTAAACCATTAGCAAATATCCAGAGGTGCTCTTTACTACAGGTGTCACAAACATTTAAGATGTAAAAATCCTCCCATTCTGTTGAGCACTAATAAGACAAGGTTTTCTTTTGTAGATTATTTAAATATGTCAAAATATACATTTACAATGACTTTGGGACTTTAAAAATCTTCTCTCCTATGGAAAGTACTTGACCTCATGAAAACATTTCTCTGAACAAGATTTATGTTTATGTTTTCTCTTTTCCCAATACTCTGAGAGGATCTCAGATGATATATAGAGAGGGGGCAAGAAGGGAGAGGGAGATGACTTAGGGTAGCCTGGGAATTCCTAAAAGACATAATCAAATTCTATTTCATTTTATTTCTCAGCTCCTAGCACACTTTTTCTGGCAAAATTAGCATCTTTGTCTCATTATTTTACCTGGTTTGTATGCAGTGGGACTTATTTTGGATCCTAAGTGATTATTTTGTACTCTAAAGTAGCATTCATTAGTTTAGATCATCATCATTTGTAGTAGTCTTTTGTGATAGGCAATTGTATTAGCATCAGAGGTAAAAGGCTGTAATTTGCTGATATATGGATAACTTGGATATTTAAGGCAATAGGCTCAAAATGAGAGAATGTGCATTAAATAATTGTAACACTAAGTATATTTTAAATAAAGAGATTTTTAGCTCTCTGCTAATAAACAAAATAATAATAGCTACAATGTATAGAAATAAATTGATACATTGTTCTGAGTTTATTTTCACATATTAATTCATTTACCTTTCACAATTACCTTATTAAGGACCATTAGCATACCCATTTTACATTTTACAGGTAAAGAAGGGGAACTGCTAAAACTTATGTAATGTGCCCAAAGTTACATAGCTGTTGAGAAGTAGTTTTTGTATTCAACATATCTAAACAGAAATTACGCTATAATTGCTGGCATTAATTTTGAGATGACTATGGAAATGCAAAACATAATTATCTCTACAGTGTGGTTCAAGAGAACCATCAATATCCCTCTTTAGGAAGTAACTCTTTTTAGTGGGGTAGTAATAAATTGGTGAACAACTTGGGCTAGTGGGTGGCATTCTGGCATTACTTGATACAGAAAGCCAGAAGAATGGAAACTATATAATTGGGATCTTTTGCAGGATAACATGAGAGAAATAACAGGTACTATTTATCACTCTATCATTTTTTTTATTAGAAAGAATTTTGAGGCAAAAGAAAAGGAGAGAAATGACTGAGGGCAAGTGAATAGCCAGAAAAATGACAGAAAGTTGGATTCTTCCAAGGGTAATGGAACAATAAGATATCCAGTGGCAAGTTGTTTGAGACTTTTAAAAGTATGGAAATTGGGTATGCTATTTTATGTTTTATATTTAATATTTTGCCTTTCTCTATGACTTAAGTCTTTAGTAAAGACTATTATGCCTATAGATGTTTGAGGCTTTTTTTTTTTTTTTTCACTTTTGACCTTGCTGTGGCATATGGAGCTCTGGCCAGGGATCAAATCTGAGCCACAGTTGCAACCTAAGCCACAGCTGCAAAACACAAGATCCCTAAACCACAGGGCTGGGCCAGGGATCAAACCCGTGTCCCAGCCCTTCCAAGACACTGCCAATCTCATTGCATCACAGCAGGAGCTCCTGAGTTTTGTTTTGTTTTTTAATGAAAAAGTGGTATTATGAAAAAACAGACTGATATAGTATAAAGCAGAAATTATGTGCATGGAGGCAAGTGATGGAATGAGAATGATATCTAATTATCTGAACCAGAACAGAGTCTCTGGGGCCAGTCTGTTCTCAAAGAAATGACTACTGACAAGTTACCTAGTCCTTCCGTATATTCATGTTCTTACCTACATATAAGCTACATATCTAGTTTTACCAGTTTGTTTTACAGAGTAGATTTAAGTTTTTTAATTAATAAACTTTCATTTCTAGAGCACTTTTATATTTACATAAAAATTTATCAGAAAATACAAAGAAGTCCAAGGTAGCAAAACTATTTGGCATTCCCACCAGTAATAAATGAGAGTTCCTGTTACTCGAGATTCCTGTCAGCATTTGGTGGTGTTGGTGTTCAGGATTTTAGCCATTCTTATAAGTATGCAGTGATATCCCATGTTTTTTAAATTTTACAGCCCTTAATGAATAAATAATGTGGAGCATCTTTTCATTTGCTTATCTTCCATCTGTAAATATCTTCTTTGGCAAGGATTTAGATCATTTGCCCATTTTTAAACTGGGTTGTTTATTTTCTTTTTGTTCAGCTTTAAGAGGTTTTTTTTTGCATTTTAGTGCTTCATCAGACGGTTGTTTTTTTTGCAAATATTTTTTCTGTCTGTGACTTACCTTTTCATTCTCTGAACAGTATCTTTTACAAATCAGAAAATTTTAATTTTAATGAAGTAAAACTTTCAATTTTTTTCTTCCATGATTTGTACTTTCAGTGTTATCTAAAAACCCATTGCCAAACCCAGGCCACCTAGGTTTTTTTTCCTACATAATTTTCTATAAGTTTTATAGTTTTGTGCTTTACACTTAGGTCTATGATCCATTTTGAGTTAATTTTTGTGAAAGGTCTGTGTTTAGATTTTTTTTTATATAAATAAGGAATCAATTTGTTCTAACACTGTTAATTGAAAAGACAATCCCTTCTCCATCGCATTGCTTTTGCTTCTTTGTCAAAGATCAGTTGACTACATTTTTGTAGGGCAATATCTAGGGGCTTTGTTTTGTTCCATTGATCTACTTGTGTATTCTTTCGCCAATACCACAGCTTGATTAGTGTGGTTTAAAGTGGATCATGATGTCAAGCAGTGGTGTCAGTCCTCTGATTTTTTTCTTCAGTACTATGTTGGCTAAAATTTTTTTTCAGTATTTAAATTTGTGAATATTATTAAAGGAAAACCTCGTTTAAAATGCAGTCAGGAAGTCCTGAAGGGGAGCTCTCTCCTACCCACACATACCACCCACTGCAGCTTATTTTACAATTCTGGGCAGGAAGAAGATTATTATACTAACCTAGCAGGAGGAAGGAGGACTTTCTATGTCCATCAACAGCCCAGCCAATTAGAAACTGCCACAATTCAGTCAATGAGAAACTATCACTATCCAGAACTCTCACTTTCCTGCAGTGTACTTTCATTCAAAGCATCCTCCTTTTTCTCTACAGAGTAACATCTCTCTCCTTTGTTTTGCAGACTGGCCAACAGTTTGCCAAAGCTTACATGTCTCAAATTGTGATTCCTCTGCCATTTCCAAATAGACACATTATGCTGGTAAAATAAATGGCTGTCTAGTTTCAAGGTCAACAAATCACACACTGTAAGTCCCATTTCCCTATTTCCTTATTCCTATGGCAGAATGTTCTACTATTGGGAAAAATCCAATAACCTTATAAGGCTTCAATTGTCCAAAACAAGAATCACAATTGGTTCCAACCACCTCTTGGAAAGAAAGTTGAGAAGTCTGCTCACTTTCAGCAGGCCAGTTGTTTGCTCTGTTGTGGCTTTTGTTGCTACATGTTACTGCAATTCCACTGTCTGCACAGTCCACTGCTGTGACAAGCCTCCACACTAATCTAGCATGGATTTGTCAGAGAGTAGGAAGAGAGGAATTATATCTCCCTGGGTTATGCTCAATCATTGCCAAGTCTTGGTATCTTGGCCTCGAGCCCCAGATGACACAGATTATTTAATACACACAGGAATCTATTTAACAGCTCTCACTGCACTCTCACTCCAAAACACACTCAGATCCAGCCAGGAGAAGCTCCTTGGATCAGGCACACACAAACTGTGAGCACATTCACCTTCTAGATCACCTAGAACCTTGTACTGAACCCAAGTACCAGATGAATTTCCCCTCTAGTAGAGCTGGGTAGATGGGGGTTGTGTTGAAGGAGTCAGGGCAACATCCGAGCATCACCGTTGTCCCTGTTTCAGTTAACTTCAGAGGAAAATAAATAAAGGCTTTTATTTTGCACCTCCTCCCTCCTTTAAGATCCTTTCACACATCTGTAAATTTTTTTTTCCTCCCAAGCAAAAATTAAAACAAGGAGGAAAATGGGGAGAGATTTTTATCCAGCCAAAACTTGTCCTTTTATATATAACTTTTTCACACTACAGTGAGTAAATGCTTGCCAGAAACCAATAATTTTCGACTTACCTAAAACTTACCTAACAAACCTCTGTCCTATGAATGCCTCTAGCTTCTAACTAAAAGAAAAATACACTTCGAACACTTTACAGCAGTTAATCCAACTGCTAGAAAAAAAATGAGCACAAGCTAAAGCTCACAGCAGCTAAAACACCCCAAGTGAAAAATTCATTATACATTTAAAAAGCAACTGACTACTTAGAATAGATTTACAAGGAGACCCTGCTGAATAGCATTGAGAACTATGTCTAGATACTCATGTTGCAACAGAAGAAAGGCTGGGGGAAAAATGTAATTGTAATGTATACATGTAAGGATAACCTGACCCCCTTGCTATACAGTGGGAAAATAAAAAAATAATAATAATAAATAAATAAATAAAAACATGTATGGTAATAAAAAGCAACTGACTGAAGAAATCACGTTCTATTGAAAGCATTTGGAAATGTGGCAACTGATCTTATAAAAATTATGCTAAATGGCTTTATCATATTTTGAAATAGTTTTTCTCCTATTCTCTTCTGGGCTTTTCGGGGGTGTTGTTTTCACTTGGGTCCCACTCAAGCAAGCAGCCTATTCTTTATTTGAGTGCCTCGTGGAAATTTGTAGGAGCATAGCATATAGAAGCAGCCTAAAGTTTTTGTTTTTACACATCCTAACCACTAAGAAGAATTTAGAGGTAAAAAATAATAATAATAAAGGAAAGAAAGTGGTATCTGGGTAAAGACAGCGTTCTGGCAAAGCAGGAGAGAAAATGAGATCCTTGGGCCAAAGATTAAAAAGACAACTTCAAGCAGTGGAGCCAAGGGAACCTGTGCCCTGCTTGCCATCAGCACCCCAAGGAAGATGAGGAGATAGATCCCTGAAAGGAATGTTTGTATGGTGTATAAACAGGTGGAAACAAAGGTGTGAGACCTCGCTGATCATTTCTGTTACTGGAAAATCAAAAGAAATGCACTGGTTCTGAAGGAGCATGAGGACAGGGATCAGGCACTGTATCAACTTGAGTGAACTTGATACTGAGAGTAAGATAACTCAATGCAATGGCATTCTGTAATAAGGAGGAGAAAAAATTTACAGAGGAGGTCAGAGTCTCAGAAAGAATTGAGGGGAAGTTTTCTCCTTGCCTAGGAATGGGTATTGCAATTAGAAGGCAATTTGATTTATGGAAGAGAAAGTAATGTTTACTGTTTACATAACTCTGTTAAAGGAGATTTTTACAACTTGTATTTTATAGAAAGAGTCACTGACATATGAAGTTGACAAAATCTAAAGCTTCCCATGGCAAAATTTGCAACTGCCTAAAAACTGAAGAAAAATCTAATTTTTGGCGTTTATTATCTTTGCCGCACTGACCCAAGAACTATGATTCTCAATTTACTATTAGTGGTTGAATGGCATTTCCTAATTAGTTGTTACAAAACTTAACTATCCAATCATCTACCTCTTTTTTTTTTAAACAATCCCACAACTCAATAACTCAATTGTGATTTTGCATGTATATACACATATATGTAATAATCATTTCTATTTCATGGAAGTAAGTTTACAGAATTTAACTAAAATAGGTTAGGATTTCAACCGTGCTAATTCTTGGAAAGAATGAAGGATAAATCAAGTGTTGACTTTTTTGCATTCTGGAAAATTGTGTGATACTGTGATTCAACAGCTTTCACTTTTTTACCATGCACTAAAAGAAACTTTTTCACAAAAAAATCAATTCCTTCATCTATTTTCTCCTCTTTGAATCATTTGATATTCAAACAAGTCTCTTTTAAAGGATGTATGATGTCATAATTCTTGCCAGTTTTCTCTTCCTCAGTTTGTAGAATCATTGATTTTAGACTTTAACATGATTAAGCTGTGTTATAAAACATAAATTTCAATTGCATTTATTAAGAAGCCTGATGGACATAAGTGAAGAATTTAAATGCCCTGTAGAATCACCTGGTGAAAGAATATACGCTTTTGAAATATTTACATTCTTTTTTTTTGAAGGATAAGAAGCCAGAGATGCTGTCTGAGTTTAGCCAGTTGAGTTAGTGAAGGTAGAGAAACATGTGCTCCTCTACTGCTGGTTGTCAAGTTTACATATATTCTCTCTGTATTTACTCATAGTTAAGGAAAAGAATCAAGAATACAAATGTTTGCCTACCAAGTCTTGTAAATGTTTTTTAACCACGAATTTCTGATAGCTTAGTCACAGGGGTTTAAAACATACTGTAGAAAATTGTATTTTAAGCTACAAGGAGCATAAATTTGTCAGCTTGTTTAGTGCTCTTAACCTACTAATATTGTTTAACATTTTCTCAAGAGAATTTTAGCAAGCACTTTCCTTTAGCTGTACAAATTAACATTACCTCTAGCAAATCTGATCCAAACACAAGGTAATGCTTAATTTCTTTGAAAAAAACACTGATAATTTCTTCCACTCCTTTATCCATGACATGTGGATGTGATTCAAAGAACCCCAAAATATCCTTGTACTTTACATCATGAAATTCATTCAAGGTTTTCAATTCAATTGCAATCATTTTGCATTGCAATTGCATTTTATGGTCAGGTCTTCCTGAACCTGTAATTTTGAAATAGTCAATGATCCAGAAGTTTATATTGTAAGCAGGAGTAGACAATATTGTTAAGTGAAGAGAAATACAAGGGATCAGTAATCATGAATTTCTGTCCACTAAGCAAATATATCTTTAAGGCCTCAAATTATGAATACTAGAATAATAAATTTTCCTCTGTGTCTATTTCTCTTCTCTACGGTCATTTTCATTGGCTTCAAGTATTTATATATCACTTATTTATATTGGCTTCCAGTGTTTATAATATACATTTTCTGTTGGCCTGTGATTACATTTTTAATCAAGAGTTGCAAATCCCACTTTATTTCATAAGTTGAGTTACTATTTTCTTCTAAATAATCTGTAAGTAGAATTCTTAAGTTTTAAATAAAATTTCCTTTTAGACTTCTTTGAATTTCTAGTATAATTTGAGAAGAACTGACTAACAAATAGGAGTCTATGCATCAAAACAACTCAGCTGCCAATAAGAGAAGTGAAGGCAAACAGAAATTAAGGTGATTTATCTTTAGATTTCATATTGTTTTCCTGAAAACATTATAATAAAGAGTCAGTATTCTGTAGAGGGAATAAATATATTGTAATAGGTAAGACCACAGACTCTGGAAACAGACTTAATTCAAAATCTGGGATCAATAATAACAAGATGTTATTTTGTTATGTTATTTTGGACAAATTACTTAATATCTTTCAGCCTCAGTTTCCCCAGCTACAAGAGGAAGATAACAACACTACTACTTGATATCATATCTGTGAGAATTAAATGAGGTTATATGTATTTCAAATGCTTAAATTTGTCCCTGTGATGAGGTACGTATTATATAAGTTGTTATTATTTCTCTTCTTAGGATAAACTAATTATTGTACTTTGGGAGGATATCAGGAAAAAGAGAGGACCATGTGTTGCAGGGATATTTTGTTTTATCATATATGTGTAACATGATATTGAATGTGACGCACTGCTTTCTGGAAGTTTGTGCTAATCCCCAAAAGACTGAAAGCACATGCAAAAGAGGCTGATAAATGTAATTTCTTTGGGTAAAGTTGTTGGAGTGGAATTTTGGCTACTCTTCACCCTAGGTCAAGCAAGAGGAACCAGATAATTGGAATAAAACTGTAGCCAGGATAAATCTAAAGGAAAGAAACTGACTGAGGTCTGGACACAAAGAGAGAGATGCTTTGGGAATTTCCTACATGTTCATCAACATCAAAGATATGTGACGAGGAGTTCCCACTGTTACAGTGGGTTAAGAATCTGGCATTTTCCCTGAGGCAACATGGGTTTGATCCCTGGCCCATTGCAGTGGGTTAAGGATCTGGCATTGCCACAGCTGTGGTGTAGGTCACAGATGTGGCTAGGATTTGATCACTGACTGGGGAATTTTCAAATGCCACAGGCATGGCCAAAAAAGGAAAAAAAAGGTATACAATGCCATGAATTTAGATGTAAATTCATCCTGAAAGCCAGCTTCATCATCTTAAAATACAGACTATACAAGACAACCACTTGGAAAGGCAAAGGGCTCCCAATAAAGAGCTGACTAGAGGAATCCCAGGGACTATGTTGGAATAAAAAGCAGCCAAAGAAAGCATGGCACTCAGAGATTCCTAGTAGGAAAATCTCCAGGGAAACCACAAAATATCCTGCAAGTGAAATAGTCAGCTATTGGCATTGTTACATCTAGAGACTCCAATGAAATATTCAAGTTGCACAACTGAGGTAAGAATTTCCTCATCTTTGTCTCACCTGCCTTTCTCTATTTCAGTCCTGTAATTACCAGATGCAATTTAGGGACTGACAAAAATGAGTAAAGAATAAAGTAGCAAGTTTTCCAGACTGGAGCAGATCCTATCTATAGAAGGAACAGTATTAAATTGAATGATATTTGAAGTTATGTGGTTGTTAGACTCTATATTGGCATACAACATAAAGGAAATATGACTCTGATGTAAGAAAAGAAACTTAACCTCATTCAGACTAACACACATGCAAACACCAGAGTAAGAATTTATTTTTACTTATTAAGCTGGTAAAGACAAAAAAAAAAAGTGTGACACTATGCTGGAGAGGGTGTGTGAAAAAAGGTACAGTTAAATATTAATGGTCAGAGGGTAACTGGAACTCATATGTGTGTGTAGAGTAAACTAATGTAGAGGTATTTTCATTGCAATATGATTTGTTATATAAATTACTGGAAAACATCTTAACATACAGCTGATTAATATTTAACATATCCTTATACAAGGGAACACTATGCTATCATCAAAAATATTAAAGAATTTCTAGGAGTTCCCATCATGGCTCAGTGGTTAATGGATCCGACTAGGAAACCATGAGGTTGCGGGTTCGATCCCTGGCCTCGCCCAGTGGGTCAAGGATCTGGCATTGCCGTGAGCTGTGGTGTGGGCTGCAGACACGGCTCGGATCCTGAGTTGCTGTGGCTGTGGTGTAGGCTGGCAGCTACAGCTCCGATTAGACCCCCTAGCCTGGGAACCTCCGTGTGCCGTGGGTGTGGCCCTAGAAAAGACCAAAAAAAAAAAATTTCTATAGGGATAACTATGAAAAAGAATCGAAGATACATCATTAAATAAGTCAAAGTACAGAGCATCATGTATACTACTCAATTATTGATCAAAAATATGTATATATGTCCATCTTATACCTCAGTCTATTTATGTACAAATGCTTATAACAGCTTTAGAAATTACAGACAATCATGGTTGTCTCTGCTGTAATTTGAGTGGCTAGGGACAGAGGAAAGAGAGACTGTACTATTCTGCATATATATTTAAAAATTCTGTACCTTGTTTATTGACCACTTATTTACATAATACTAAAACAAAATTATTTCAAAATTCTCTGAATGGAAACATTTTTGGAAAATCCTTACAATATAAGAACATTATCAACTACAATATAATGAGATTTCTGTGGTATTCTTAATGACATCAGATATAAATTATGTCAAAGACAATATTTTTTATTTGAAAGAATACACCCTCATTAATAACCGACAGAGTCTCAAAACAGCAATATAACTTTTGGGGAGGAATGAAATATGAATGTTTGAAAGGAGCAAATAAAGACTGTAAAGGCATATTTGGGGACAACATCTGGGGTTGCCAACTGGATACTATTAGAACCTCTAGAATTAAGCAGATGTAATGATAGCTGTGATACATTTTGTCCAAAAAAAGATGATATAATAAAAATAAAACTGTAACATTTTGTGCTTTTTATAGGTGTTTTTGTCTACTGACAACCTAACAAATCAGCTTGTTATAATAATCCCAGAGTGGATAAAGAATAAAGGATAAGAATAAAATCCTCACCTTTTTTTTTTTTTTTTTTTTGCTTTTTAAAGCCACACTGGCAGCATTTAGAAGTTCCCAGGGAGAGAGGACAAGATGGTGGAGGAGTAGGGGGACACGCTCGCCCTCTCCCACAAACACAACAAAAAAAGCACATCTACAGAATAAATGACTCGCACAGAACAGCAACCAATCGCTGGCAGAAGAACCTAAACTCCAATAACGGCAAGAAGTTCGTGACATTACTGGGCAGAACGGGAGAAAAGAGGAGAGTGAGAGAAGGTGAATCCGAGCGGGTCAGGCGCTCCCGAAATGGAACTGCGGAGGAGAAAGGAATCCCGCACCCTGGAAAGTCACCTACACCGGGGAAAGATCAAACAAACCGGAGGAATCTCCAGATGCAGAGAAGAGTGTAGCAGTAAGTTGGAGTACAGAAAAGCCGATCAAGAACCGAACGGACCATCTGAACTACGGGCACAGTCACCAAAAATTGAGACGCCTGGGTGGGGGCTGGGCACCGAGACCTCGGTCCCAGAGGTTAGTCCCTGGGAAAGGGACAGGGGACACCTGGGTGGGGGCTGGGCACCGAGTCCTCAGCTCCAGAGGTTAGACCCCGAGAACGGGCTGGGGGGGCGGGGCGGAGCGGAAACTGCTTGGGAGGTCTGGAAACCATTTGACGGGACAGAGGCTGCCTGGGAGACTAGAAAACAAAGCTGTCGCAGAGGAAGGGAGCAATACTCTAGGGGCGGGGAAGTGGAAAGCCACATCAGAGGGAACCTGGGAGAAGAGCCTGGTCTGCGCCAGTGCTGGGGAGGGGAGAGAAGAAGGGGTGCGTCCCCACAGAATACCCCCCACGCTACAGCAAGCTTACAGGCCCACTAGCTAGCTGAAAGCTGTGCTTCCCAGTGCATCCCCTCCCGCCACCCCCGCCACCCCCTACGCTCTCGCCGAACCTGGGGCTGACTGCCATCCAGGAGGGCTGGCCTCAACAATTGCCTGAAGCCTACCACCGCAGGGGCTGTCCCTGCACAGGCCTGCTTGCCCTTTGGAAGGGATACACTTCCACAGAGCAGCACCAAACACCACCAGCC
Organism: Phacochoerus africanus; assembly: GCF_016906955.1. Classification (NCBI taxonomy): domain Eukaryota; kingdom Metazoa; phylum Chordata; class Mammalia; order Artiodactyla; family Suidae; genus Phacochoerus; species Phacochoerus africanus. The sequence continues at coordinate 248,283,049 of NC_062544.1, read as the reverse complement.
CCCGAGAAAAGGCCTGCAGCCCAGAAAAGCTAGAACAAGCCTAGCCAGGCTGTGAATAGATCTGCCTAATTCTCGGACAGTTTTTCTGAGTCAGGCTGCCCCGGGGAGGAGCCTCTTCGGTTTCCAACGGCCCTGCTACCCGCCCAAGCCCCCAGGGGGTGCCCCACTCCCGCGGAATAGCTGCTCAGCACCACCAGCCCCCTGGAAGAGCCCCTGCAGCCCAGAAAAGCTAAAACAAGCTTGGCCAGACTGTGAAAAGCTCCGCCTATATTCGCAGGCCATCCTTCTGAGTTGGGCTGTCCTAGGGAAGAGCCTCTTAGGTTCTCAGTGACCCAGATAGCTGCTCCAGCCCCCAGGGGGTGCTGCACTCCTGAGGAACAGCTGCCCAACACTGCCAACCCCCTGCAAGAACCCCATAGCCTAAAAACACCAGAGCAAGCTCTGCATGACCAAGTGAAATCTGCTACCATTGTGGTGTGGACCTCCCAGTCCTGTCTGCCCTCAGGAAGCCCTCCTTTGCTTCAAAGAAACACTGTTAGCCCCATCAACACGCCAGAAAAGCCACACTGCCTCAAAAAAGATTGACCAACAATGCCAGCCCCCAGGAAATAGTCCACGGCAGTGACAAGGCAAACACTGCCCGATAACGGAGAGTACAACTCCCTCAGGAGAAAGAAAACAACAAGCAAGATGAAGAAGCAGAGAAACCACCCCCAGTCAAACCAACAGGAGAACTCACCTAAAACAGTCAACAATGAAACAGATCTCTGCAGTCTGACAGACCTGGACTTCAAAAGAGAAATAGTGAAAATACTGAAGGAATTAAGAGAAGATAGGAACAGTAATGCAGACTCCCTCAGAAAGGAAGTAGAAAATATAAGGAGGAGCCAAGAAAAACTAGAACATTCATTTGCAGAGATGCAAACTGAACTAAGGGCAGTAAAAACCAGAATGAATAATGCAGAAGAACGAATCAGTGATATGGAAGATAGAATAATGGAAATCACTCAATCCGGTCAACAGACAGAAAACCAAATCCAAAAACTGGAAAGCAATATAAGAGACCCATGGGATAACATAAAGCGGGCCAATCTACGCATAATAGGAATTCCAGAAGGAGTAGAAAAAGAAAAGGGGATGGAAAATATAGTTGAAGAAATTATCGCTGGAAACTTCCCAAATCTAAAGGATGCTGGGTTCAAGATACAAGAAGCACAGAGGGCCCCAAACAAACTGAACCCAAATAGACCCACACCAAGACACATCATAATAAAAATGGCAAAAGTTAGTGCTAAAGAGAGGATCCTAAAGGCAGCAAGAGAAAAACAGAATGTTACCTACAAGGGAACCCCCATAAGAATATCAGCTGATTTCTCTACAGAAACACTACAGGCCAGGAGGGAAGGGCAAGAGATATTTAAAGTGCTCAAAGGAAAAATATGCAACCTAGAATACTCTATCCAGCAAGAATATCATTTAAAATAGAAGGGGAAATAAAAACTTTTTCCAACAAACAAAAACTTAAAGAATACTGCAACACAAAACCCAGGTTAAAGGAAATATTGAAAGGGCTTCTCTAAACCAAAAAGAAAGGAAGGAAAGGGAAGAAAAAAGAAAAGAAAAAGAAAAAAAAAAAGAAGAAGAGGAAGAACTAGGACTGAGGAAACCGCAATCAGACAACAGTCACTCAAATAAGCCAGCATACAGATTTAATCATGAACAGGCCTCAAACAAAATAAAATTAAAAAGAAAAAAAGGAAAAAGAGTCATCAAAACCATAAAATGTGGGCAAGGGATGTTAGGAAGTAAATAACACTTTTTGTTTGTTTGTATGTTTCTCTTCTTAATTTTAATACAGTAGTGAAGTGTTTGAACTTACAGGACCATCAGGCTAAAACACACAATTATGGGAAGGGGTTAGCATACTTCAAAAACAGGGCAACCACAAGCCAAAACCAAATACTGCATTTGCAAAAAAATGAAAAAAAAATACACTCAAGCAGATAATAACAGGAGACCATCCAACCAAAAAAAAAAAAAAAGAAAGGAAGAATGGAGAACCATAGAATCAACTAGAACACGAGGTTCAAATGGCAATAAATAATCATCTATCAATGGTCACCTTAAATGTCAATGGACTGAACGCCCCAATCAAAAGACACAGAGTGGCTGAGTGGATACAAAGGCAAAAACCTTCAATCTGCTACCTACAAGAAACTCACCTTAGGACAAAAGATACATATAGATTGAAAGTGAAAGGGTAGGGGAAAACATTTCACGCCAATAGACATGATGGAAAAGCAGGAGTCGCAACGCTCATATCAGACAAAATAGACTTTAAAACAAAAGACATAAAGAAGGACAAAGAAGGACACTACTTAATGATTAAGGGATCCATCCAAGGAGAGGATGTGACTATCGTCAACATATATGCCCCAAATACAGGAGCACCCAGATACATACAACAAATATTAACAGACATAAAGGGAGATATTGATGAGAAGACAATCATAGTAGGAGACCTTAATACCCCCCTCACATCAATGGACAGATCCTCTAGACAGAAAACCAAGAAAGCAACAGAGATCCTAAAGGAAACAATAGAAAAGTTAGACTTCATTGATACCTTCAGGACACTACATCCAAAAAAAGCAGAATACACATGCTTCTCAAATGCTCATGGAACAGTCTCAAGAATCGACCACATCTTGGGACACAAAGCTCATCTCAATAAATTTAGGAGCATAGAAATTATCTCAAGTATCTTCTCTGACCACAATGCCATGAAACTAGAAATCAACCGTGGGAAAAGAAATGAGAAAAAACCTACTACATGGAGACTAAACAACATGCTACTAAAAAACCAATGGGTCAATGAGGAAATCAAGAAGGAAATTAAAAACTACCTTGAAACAAATGATAATGAAGACACAACCTCTCAAAATCCATGGGATGCTGCAAAAGCAGTGCTCAGAGGGAAATATATAGCAATACAGGCCTTTCTCAAAAAAGAAGAAAGATCCCAAATGGACAACTTAACCCTCCACCTAAATGAAGTAGAAAAAGAAGAACAAAAAAGTCCTAAAGTCAGCAGAAGGAAGGAAATTATAAGGATCAAAGAAGAAATCAATAAAATAGAGACTCAAAAAACAATAGAGAAAATTAATAAAACCAAGAGCTGGTTCTTTGAAAAGGTGAACAAAATTGACAAACCCCTGGCCAGACTCACTAACAAGAGGCGAGAAAGAACCCAAATAAACAAAAGTATAAATGAAAAAGGAGAAATCACAACGGATACAGCAGAAATACAAAAAAACCATGAGAGAATACTATGAACAATTATACGGTGACAAGTTGGACAATCTGGAAGAAATGGACAATTTTCTAGAATCTTACAGCCTGCCAAAACTGAATCAAGTAGAAACAGACCAACTGAACAGACCGATCACTAGAAATGAAATGGAAGAGGTCCTAAAATCACTCCCTACAAATAAAAGTCCAGGACCAGATGGCTTCACAGGTGAATTCTATCAAACATATCAAGAGGAACTGGTGCCCATCCTCCTTAAACTCTTTCAAAAGGTTGAAGAAGAAGGAATACTCCCAAAGACATTCTATGATGCCACCACCACCCTCATTCCAAAACCAGGCAGAGATACCACCAAAAAAGAAAACTATCAGCCAATATCATTGATGAATATAGATGCAAAAATTCCCAACAAAATCTTAGCCAACCGAATCCAACAGCATATCAAAAAAATTATACACCATGACCAGGTGGGGTTCATCCCAGGTTCACAAGGATGGTTCAACATAACGCAAATCAATCAGCATCATACACCACATTAACAAAAAACAAGTCAAAAATCATATGATCATCTCAATAGACGCAGAAAAAGCATTTGACAAAGTCCAACATCCATTCATGATCAAGACCCTCGCCAAAGTGGGTATAGAGGGAACATTCCTGAATAGAATCAAAGCCATTTATGATAAACCCACAGCAAATATAATCCTCAATGGGGAAAAACTGAAAGCCTTCTCCCTCAAATCTGGAACAAGACAGGGATGCCCACTCTCACCACTGCTCTTCAACATCGTTTTGGAAGTCCTAGCCACAGCAATTAGACAAACAAAAGAAATAAAAGGCATCCACATAGGAAGAGAAGAGATCAAACTGGCACTGTATGCAGATGACATGATACTCTACATAGAAAACCCTAAGGACTCAACCCCAAAACTCCTTGAACTGATTCATAAATTCAGCAAAGTAGCAGGATATAAGATTAACATTCAGAAGTCAGTTGCATTTCTGTATACCAGCACGGAAACATTAGAAAAGGAATACAAAAATACGATACCTTTTAAAATTGCACCTCACAAAATCAAATACCTCGGAATACACCTGACCAAGGAGGTAAAGGACCTATATGCTGAGAACTATAAAACTTTCATCAAAGAAATCAAAGAAGATGTAAAGAAATGGAAAGATATTCCATGTTCCTGGGTTGGGAAAATCAATATTGTAAAAATGGCCATACTACCCAAAGCAATCTACAGATTCAATGCAATCCCTATCAAATTACCCAGGACATTTTTCACAGAACTACAGCAAACAATCCAAACATTTATATGGAACCACAAAAGACCCAGAATCGCCAAAGCAATCCTGAGAAACAAAAACCAAGCAGGGGGCATAACTCTCCCAGACTTCAAGAAATACTACAAAGCCACAGTCATCAAAACAGTGTGGTACTGGTATCAAAACAGACAGACAGACCAATGGAACAGAATAGAGAACCCGGAAATAAACCCTGACCCCTATGGTCAATTAATCTTTGACAAGGGAGGCAAGAACATCAAATGGGAAAAAGAAAGTCGATTCAGCAAGCGTTGCTGGGAAACCTGGACAGCTGCATGCAAAGCAATGAAACTAGAACACACCCTCACACCATGCACAAAAATAAACTCCAAATGGCTGAAAGACTTAAATATACGACAGGACACCATCAAACTCCTAGAAGAAAACATAGGCAAAACACTCTCGGACATCAACATCATGAATATTTTCTCAGGTCAGTCTCCCAAAGCAATAGAAATTAGAACAAAAATAAACCCATGGGACCTCATCAAGCTGAAAAGCTTTTGCACAGCAAAGGAAACCCAAAAGAAAACAAAAAGACAACTTTCAGAATGGGAGAAAACAGTTTCAAATGATGCAACCCACAAGGGCTTAATCTCTAGAATATATAAACAACTTTTAAAACCCAACAGCAAAAAAACCAATCAATCAATGGAAAAATGGGCAAAAGACCTGAATAGACATTTCTCCAAAGAAGATATACAGATGGCCAGCAAACACATGAAAAAATGCTCAACATCGCTGATTATAAGAGAAATGCAAATCAAAACTACCATGAGATACTACCTCACACCAGTCAGAATGGCCATCATTAATAAATCCACAAATAACAACTGCTAGAGGGGGTGTGGAGAAAAGGGAACCCTCCTGCACTGTTGGTGGGAATGTAAATTGGTACAGCCACTATGGAGAACAGTTTGGAGATACCTTAGAAATCTATACATAGAACTTCCATATGACCCCACAATCCCACTCTTGGGCATCTATCCGGACAAAACTCTCCTTAAAAGAGACACATGCATCCGCATGTTCATTGCAGCACTATTCACAATAGCCAGGACATGGAAACAACCCAAATGTCCATCGACAGAGGATTGGATTCGGAAGAGGTGGTATATATACACAATGGAATACTACTCAGCCATAAAAAAGAATGACATAATGCCATTTGCAGCAACATGGATGGAACTAGAGAATCTCATACTGAGTGAAATGAGCCAGAAAGACAAAGACAAATACCATATGATATCACTTATAACTGGAATCTAATATCCAGCACAAATGAACATCTCCTCAGAAAAGAAAATCATGGCCTTGGAGAAGAGACTTGTGGCTGCCTGATGGGAGGGGGAGGGAGTGGGAGGGATCGGGAGCTTGGGCTTATCAGTCACCACTTAGAATAGATTTACAAGGAGATCCTGCTGAATAGCATTGAGACCTTTGTCTAGATACTCATGTTGCAACAGAAGAAAGGGTGGGGGAAAAAATGTAATTGTAATGTATACATGTAAGGATAACTTGATCCCCTTGCTGTACAGTGGGAAAATAAAAAAATAAAAAAAAAAAAGAAGTTCCCAGGCTAGTGGTCGAATTGGAGCTACAGCTGCCAGGCTACACCACAGCCACAGCCACGTGGGATCCAAGCCACGTCTGTGATCTACAACATGGCTCACAGCAACACCAGGTCCCCCAACCCACTGAGCGAGTCCAGGGATGGAACCCGCCTCCTCATGGATACTAGTTAGATTCACTTTCGCTGTGCCACAGTGGGAACTCCGCCTCCACTTATTTATGGGAGAAACATCTAACTACAGGAATAAAATCATTGCTTTAACATATTCAATGCAGCTTCATGATATTTGATCTAGAGTCAGTCATGCACCAGTTCAAGAATCACCAATCTGACAGTTTTAAATGAAGCAGAAATGCAGACTAAGTACAAGGAGAAAAATAAAGTTCAATAAATAAAACTGAAAAAAATAAGGGGGGGATGCAAATTAGGGGTAAGAGATTAAGAGGTACAAACTACTATGCATAAAACAGATAAGCAATAAGGATACAGTGTATAGCACAGAGAATTAAAGCCATTATATTGTATTAACTTTTAATGAGTATAGTCTATAAAAATACTGAATTATAATGTTGTACATGTGCAACTAATATTTTAAAAGATAGGGAAAACATATTAAACCAATTCCAAACACAACACTAGGGACTTCAAATAATAATTGATACAAAAATCTTCAACATCTTCAAATTTGAAATAATCTGTGTATTTTAAATCTGATAGAATTTAAAAATCCTTGGGCATCAACAGTTTCTTTTGATAGCAATAGGCAGCAGTCAGATATGGAATTTCCTCAGGCTTCTTCTCTTATTCAGGAATCACTTAAACATTCTTTGTAGAATCTGAATTTTTTTTTAAGTCATCATTTCAAAGCCTCCACCCCCTTACAAGAGTGATAACAATGTGTTTGTCTGAATACACTGTCTTCCATAGTGAAGGCTGTGTTATTGAGAGGCTTGGCACAGATTCCTTTGAAAAATGCTTTATATGCATTAAAAACAATGTTAATACCAATGGCAGAAAATTGAAAGTAGTTATCTAAAGGTTAAAATGTGGAGGCAAGATGAAAATCCTCTATCACCAAGAAGGACCGCAAACATAGATAACATTGTTAACAAGTCTCAAGCTTGTTAACTTGCTAACAATAGCTTGAGTGAGGCATCTCCCTGACTGTCACAGATGGGCCAGAGCAGCACCACACTCTAGAAAGCACATGCCCCTTTACTCCCACACACCCACAACTGAGGGATTTCTCTCAAGCACTGCTGGCGCTTCAGCTACCATGCTCAAGAGCATTGAGATATTTTATGTTCCCTAAAACTATATTCTCTTTCTGCTACACAGATTGTTGATGTTTATTTTTACCACTTTGATGTCAGAGAAGTTTGCCAAATTTAGTACAATTTTCAAGTGACTAAAGAACATAAAATCACTTTTACTGATATTTTCTTAAAACTCTGCTTATATTCAAATAATTAGTATATTTCACCTGGATATTTAAAAAATAATCGGTCACACAAAATAGCAGACTTTTCAATCTGTCTAGGGTGGAGATTTAAAAATCCAGATTAACCACTATGAAAACTAATATTAAGATACGTTATAGTTAAAATAGACAATGTGATTTCAAAATTTGCATAGAAAATTCAAAGGTCCAGGAATGGCCAAGACAATCTTGAATAATAAAATCAGAGGTTTATCCTACTTGTCATCTAGTAAACCTCCAATATTATTATTAAAGATTATCTTGGCCATTCCTGGCCCTTGGACTTTCAGGATTGGTTGCATCTCTGCCAGGATGCAGGTTCAATCACTGGTCTTGCACAGTGGGTTGAGGACCCTGGAACTCCATATGCCACAGAGCGGCCAAAAAAGAAAAAACTTTGTATAAGCCACAGTAATTTTAAAAAGGATAGGCAAATAGACAACTGAAACAGAATTGAGGGTCCAGAGTGACCCAGAGATATGTTTACCTGAATCATGACAGATGCAAGTACATTCAAGTGATAAAAAGATGATCTTAAAAATAAATTCTATACCCTTGTCCAATCTAGAAGCTGAGAGAAGTGTGGATGGATAGGAAAGGACTGACGGCCAGCTGTTAATAGTTGCAAACAATAAGCAAATCAACAAAACACCAAATTTAACCCTTCTATTAAAAAGAAATTGGAAAACTTTTTTTAAAAAAAAGAGAATAAATTCTATTTGCACTAATGGATATCCATATGGAGGAAAAAATTAATGTTGATGCCTAAATGACATAGAAAGCATTTCTAGATGAATCATAGACATAAATGTGAAAGTAAACAGTAAAGTTTTAGAAAAATAAAAAGACATCTTCTCAACCTTGGGTCAGGCAGGCACAAGGGATACAGATCACAAAAAGCACTGAATGAAAAGAAAACAAGTGATAAATTGGACTTCATTAAATTTAAGAACTTATTCATCAAAAGGCATTATTTACAGGGCAAAATCAAGCCACAAAATGAAAAAAGCATCTTCATATTGTCTAGTAAAGGATTAAAATTCTTAATATGTAAAGAATTTCTATAAAGAAATACGAGATAAAGGACACAATTAAACCCAAAATGGAAGAGTCACTTCCCATAGAAGATTTTCACACAAATATAGTCAAATGATATTCAAGAAAAAAGTATAGATAATTGAATAGGAAAAGGATAGCCTCTTCAATAAATAGTACTAAAACAAATGAACATTTATATATACTTTTACCTTGTATGATATTAAAAAATAACTCCAATGGATAACAGATAATTAAAATTTAAATGAAAAGCTTTTGTAATAAAACATAGAAAAAAATTCTGTAATCTTGTTTTAGGCAAAATTGCCTTAGATATGAAAAGGCATCTCCAAACTATAAAATATAAAAGTCTTATATTGGACTTTATAAAAATCTAAAACTTCTGCTCTTCAAAAAGCACTATTACAAAAATAAAAAGACAAGCCACATAATGCAGTGTTACAAAACACATATCTGTTCCTAGGATATTTAAAAGAACTCTAAAATGCCAATAATAAGACAAAAAAATCCAATTTGACAAGAGAAGATATATGGATGACAAGCACATGAAAAATTGTTCAATATCACAACTATTAGGGAAATGCAAATTAAAAAGACACCAATACAAATCTACTAGAATGACTAAAATTCAACCACTGCTGGCAAGAGTAAACCCTGAGAGTAAAATCAACTTGGAAAACATTTGCTGGTATCAATGAAATCATATCTACATATAGTATATGCTATCAATCCCACTCCTAGAATATGTAAGTAGATAGAGATGTACACCTGTGCATCAGTTGATGTGTATAAGAATTTTCATACTAGCACTATTTTAATAGTCTAAAATTTGAAACAAACTAAAAGTCTACCAAGTAATGTGGAAAGATAAATGTTGTTATATTTATACATGGAATCATTCATAGTAATACAAAGAACTACTGATACGTTCAACAATATGGCCAAATCTGGGAGTTCCCATCGTGGCTCAGTGGTTAACAAATCCAACGAGGAACCATGAGGTTGCGGGTTCCATCCCTGGCCTTGCTCAGTGGGCTAAGGATCCTGTGTCACCGTGAGTTGTGTTGTAGGTTGTAGACGCGGCTCGGATCCAGCTTTCCTGCATTGCTGTGGCTCTGGCGTAGGCTTGCGGCTACAGCTTCCATTCGACCCCTAGTCTGGGAACCTCCATATGCAGCAGGTGTGGCTCTAGAAAAGGCAAAAAGACCAAAAAATTAAAAAAAAAAAAGTCAAATCTTAGAGATATAATATTGAGTAAAAAGCCAGAATAAAAAATGTACATACGTATGATTGCATGTGTTTAAGGTTCTTAAGAGGCAAAAAGAATGTCTGGTGAAAGAAGTCAGAATAGTGGTTAGTTTGAAAGTAGGATTGATAACCAGGAGTTTTCTTGAGTGTTAATAACTTTATCTTGATCCGGTTGGTGTCTTTGATTTATAAAAATGAAGCAATCTGCACATATCATCTTTGCACTTTTTCTTGTATACTGCAATTTAAAAATTTTAAAAATTATTAATTGGCAAAATCTAGTGTAGAGGTATAGATCATTACATGTTTTTGTATCTTTCTCATTTTTTTAAAAAGTGACAGTTTAAGCCTTCACATTAAATTCTGTAACTATAAACAAAAGTATATAAAATAAGCTAAATTTCATCAGGAAACATACCATGCCATCATATACTTTTTTACACTAGTAAAGGATAGACTAATCACTCTTCAAGAACTCTAGTTTGGGGTTTTTCTTTTCTCAAGTATTGCTATGCCCTACATTGAAATATATTCTAAAGAGGGGTATAATTTTTAATTAAATTAATTTACTTGAACAAGTTTCAGATAATCCTGTACTCTAGAGGTTATATTTTTTTCATGGGTGAACACTCTTATAATAAAAGGTGCTTTATGAAGTAAATTGTTGTCACAAATTATTACATATGACCAAATTTTCCTAATGATTTAGTAATCCACTCATCCAAGTTTCAACCTCCAATTGGCTTGACTTCTTAGGGGGAAAAACAAACCCTCCAAAAATCAAAATAATTTTTAATCAGTTATTTGTAGCTTTTTTTTTCAGAATTTCTAGATACTGCTATTTGCCACCATGTAGTACAATAACAACAATGCACTGTGAGTTAGGACAACCAAGTTCTATTCTATCGTTTATCAATGAGTGAATTTAGATGAGCCATTTAATCCCTGCATGTCACTTAACTTATTTGAAAGAATCAGAGTGAAAATTTGGTGATCTATATATATATTCCTTAACTTTAGTAATGTTGGTACAGATAGGTCAGGTTAATTAGAGTAGTAAAGCTGATCTAAATGTAACTACACTACCTGCAACAATTCTTACATGTTAAACACTTACTCACCTTTATTGACAAAAGATAAATGCCACCCAAAAAGCATCAAAGCAAGAAATCAAGATAGCAAGAAATCATGCCAGACAATAAAACTCTTCATAAGTTGAATCTGAAATATAACAACTTGTTACTTTAGAAATTGGCATGACTATCTCGAAACATAGCCGAACACCCAAACATCTATCCTGAAAGCCTTGAATTCAAAGTCCCATTCAATGTAAATATTTTCAAATGAAAATTAAGCAATTCTTTCTGTTTTACTACAGTGCAGTAAAAAGGTTATATTATATGAACTGTATCTATAAAATAAGCATTAAGAAAAATGAGTACCAAAGAAAAAATAGTAGAAGGCAGCAACTGGTAAGAACATAATAGCTATGGAATTTAAGATAGGGAAGAACTGAAATTCTTATGTGTCAGCTTTCTCAGATGAGAAGAGTGAGGCAAAAGGAAGAAAACATTAGTTTCCTAGGTGCTATAGCTATTTAGTCACATAGGCAAGATGAGAATTTCCTAGTCTAGCATCATTTCTGCAGACCAAGTGAGCATTCTAGCAAGACAAAGCAATTTAGTATAATAACAAGAAATTTCCTATAAATGCTTCATTATTCTTTCAAAGGAACTAGAGAGCATGCCTAAAACCATAGAGCACCAGACTGAAGAGTTATCCTGATGCCTGCAACATATTTTATTAACTAGCAAAGTAGAATAAAAATCTATGTGAGGAGTTCCCGTCGTGGCACAGCAGAAACGAATCTGCCTGGGAACCATGAGGTTGCAGGTTTGATCCTTGGCCTTGCTCAGCAGGTTGAGGATCTAGCATTGCCATGAGCTGTGGTGTAGGGTGTAGTCGTGGCTCGGATATATGGCATTGCTGTGGCTCTGGGGTAGGCCAGCAGTTGTAGCTCTAATTGGACCCCTGCCTGGGAACTCTCACATGCCATGGGTGTGGCCCTAAATAAGACAAAAGATGAAAACAAACAAACAAACAAAACCAAAACTATGTGAAGTAGCCTTGCAACTTAAAAATATTGATTTCTTAAAAAATATTCTTATAATAAGATGCTAGGGTTATATAAATAAATTCATAGCATTGCAAACAATGAGTTTTAGAATATAATACTAAATTTATATTCATTGCAGCACTGTTTTCAATAGCCAAGACATGGAAACAACCTAAATGTCCATCAACAAAGGACTGGATCAAGAAGATGTGGTACATATACACAATGGAATATTAATCAGCCATTAAAAGGAATGAAATACTGGCATTTTTAGCAACATGGATGGACCTAGAAATTATCATGCTAAGTGAAGGCAGCCATACAAAGAGACACAAACATCAAATGCTTTCACTGACATGTGGAATCTGAAAAAAGGACAGACTGAACTTCTTTGCAGAAGAGATGCTGACTCAGACACTGAAAAACTTTTGGTCTCTGGAGGAGACATTTTGGAGGGTGGGGGGATATGCTTGGGTTATGGGATGGAAATCCTATGAAATTGGATTGTTATGATCATTATACAACTACAGATGTGATAAATTCATTTGAGTAATAAAAAAATGCATAAAAAATTATTCTTATAATAAGATGCCAGGCTTACTATAAACAAATTCATAGCATTTCAAACAATGAGTTTTAGACTATAATACTAAATTTATATAGGTATCTTATTTTAAGAGTAAAGATATATTCTGTAACATATATAAATATTTAATGTACTGTCATAAACATGATATTTAAATCCTGAAATTACCCTATTCTGCTTGAAAATAATTCAATTAATGCATTAAATATATGCTTATTGTTTAGGGAGAGACTAGAGAACTTTGGATTTGTAGCCAGAAAAGCTAGATTGAAGTTCCGCATACATTATTAAACTACTATGAACTTTAGCAACTTAAATCTCTATAAAATCTGGGTTTTTTTTTTTTTTCCCTTTATGGACAAAAGGAAATATCATCTTCAGGGACATTGGTAAGTTTAAATTAAATTTGCATATAAAAGTCTGTTGAAAAACAATACATGCATTTAAATCCCTATTCTTTTTTAATATATACTATTAGTTTATATGGTCTATAAAGCGGAGGGCTGATCAATGTGGCTCTTAAGACCATTTTCACAAAACAGTCCAGTCTGGTACACGTACCAGGATAAGAGTCACAAACTATTGTATCTCCATATTACTGAAAATTTTCATAATAGAAATTCAGTAATTAGAATTACAAATGAAAAAAGAGAAAATAGCACATTTAAATATGGAAGAATACCTGAAGAATATTTTCTATTACTTCTACTTAAAAAGGACTTGATTGATGCTTTAGTCATCAAACCTTGCATTTGCTCAAGTACCACATATTTTTCAGTTTAAAACTCAATGTCTGGGCTTCTGGTGTGGCTACATGGTCAATTAGAGGTGAATCAACTACAACTCTTATACATTGCTGGCAGAAATAGAAATAAGTTCAGCCACTTTGGAAATGTATCTATCAGTAGCTATCCAAATTAGACATATGATTACCTGTGACCCAGATATTCCACTCTTAAGTATATCTCTAAGAGAAATAAGGGTACAATTTTACCAAAAAAATGTGTCAAAGATCTTCCTAGAAACTATACTTGTAACAGCTCAAAACTAAAAACACACTAAATGTTATAAGAATGAAAATTTGAGGTTATACAGCAGAACACTACACAATAATGATACGTGTGAAAAAATTAGATAAATATCACATATTATGTTGAGCAAAAGAAGCCAGTCACTATAGCATTCATACTGCATCATTCCGTTTATAGATATTTTTTTTAAAGTAGGCAAAACTCTAGTGATTAAATTCAAAATCATCTAAAAGTGTGACACATACGTAAGAAAACTAAGACATTATGTCACAGGTTTTGGCACTGGGCAACAGACAGAAGGCAGAAAGATCTTGAAGAGAACACTAGTGAAGGTTGGAAAGAATGAGAAAAATTTTACTGGAAACAGGAGAAAAGATAATTCAATTGATGTATTGGTAGGATAATTAGCAGAACTCTGGCCTGAAATAATAAAAACCATAAAAAATGGTTGTCTTGGGAGTTCCCCATGTGGTTCAGTGGTAAGAAGCCGACTAGTATTCATGAGGACACAGCCTCCTCACTAGGTTAAGGATACATTGTTGCTCTGAGCTGCAGTGTAAGTTACAGATGCAGCTCAGATCTGGAGCTGCTGTGGCTGTGGTGTAGGCCAGCAGCTATAGCTCAGATCCAACCCCTAGACTGGGAGCTTCCATGTGCCCCAGGTGCTGCACTAAAAAGACAAAATAAATAAATAAAAACAAAAGTGGTTGCCTTGGCAGGGGTAGGAAGGGATTAATTCACTTAGAAAAAACACAGAAAGCTCTTTAGGATGAATTATTTTCTGTCTTCATAGAACAATGGTTACTTTGGTATAAACATTCATTAAAACTGTATACTTAGGGAGTTCCCATTGTGGCACAGCAGAAAGGAATCCAACTACTATCCATGAGGATGCAGGTTTGATCCCTGGTCTCACTCAGTGGGTCGGGGATCCGGCATTGCCATGAGCTGAGGTATGAGCTGCAGACTTGATCTGGCGTTGCTGTGGCTGTTCTGTAATCCAGCAGCTGTAGCTCTGATTTAACCCCTAGCCTGGAAACTTCCATATGTCATGGGGGCGGCCCTAAAAAATAAATAAATAAATAAACCTGTATACTTAAATCAGTACTTCCTGTTGCAAATAAGCTGAAACTCAATTTTTAAAAAATAGAAATTATACCTTAAAATTTATTAAAGATTACATTTTAAAAGATTTTTGAAATTATGTTCTAATACATAATGCTGCTTTGTGTTGTAGTTTAAAATTTGTGAAAAATACAAAGTACTTATGGATTGTTATGGTTTTCAAATAGTATAAAGGCCCTCACTAGCTCTAGTTTATAGAAATTAGATATTTTTCACTTATCTCAGTGCTGTGCCATCAACCTCCTTGACTCACCCATGTTTTTTTATAGTTTCTGATGATGGAATGCTCAGAAAGCTTATGCAGGTGTTGCCACAAACACATGTGAACCATGTTAACAAAAACCAATCATAAAAACCTTCTTAATCAAAATTTGCTGCTTTGTTTTTTAAGTTTGGGCTATTGAGTTAGAACCTTGGGGCTTTTCACATAGAATTAAAGAGGCTGGCATATCAAAAATATCCAAAGAAAAACCTTCAGTGTCAGGGTATATAGTGAGGTCAGTGACAGTTACGTAAGCCAGGAAACTTTTTTTTGTCTCTTTAGGGCCACACCTGTGGCACATGGAGGTTCCCAGGTTAGGGGTCCAACCAGAGGTGTAGCTCCTGGCCCACGCCACAGCCACGACAATGCCATATCTGAGCTGTATCTGCAACCTACACCATAGCTCATGGCAATGCCAGATCATTAACCCACTAAGCGAGGTCAGGTATTGAACCTGCAACATCATGGATACCACTCAGATTGGTTTCCACTGAGTCATGACTTTGGAACTCCCTGGAAACATATTTTGATACACTTGTGTGAGCACTGCTTTTCAGGGAGAAAGATGGCACAATTATCCTACATTAATGAGGACCATAACATTGAAATTTTCTCATTTTTTGGTGATCATTCTGTGATTAAAATATCCTCCTAGATATAGATAACATCAGTGTCCGCTCTATGTTTTAAACAGAAGACATGTGAGCATGCTCAAACGGTGTTTTATCACCTGTTATGGGCTGAGTTGTGTCTTCCTCCCAAAATTCATATGTTGAAGTCTAAACCCTGTACCTCAGAATGAGACTGTGTTGGAGAGGGGGCCTTTAAGAGGTAGTTGAGTGAGTTAAAATGAGGTCATTAGGGTGGGCCCTAACCCAATCGGACTGATGTCCTTCTAAGAAATTAGGGCAGACAGGTACCCCTACAGAGAAAAGGCCATGCGAAAATACAGGGGGAAGAGGGCCAGCTGCAAGCCAAGAAGAAAGATCTCAACACCTTGACAACACCTTGACCTCAGACTTCTGGCCTCTCCAGGACTATAAGAATATAAATTTCTCTTGTTTAACCCACCAGTTTGTGGTGCCTTTTGATGGCAGCCCTATAAAACTAATACACCACCACACTTAGAAGTAAATGACTCTCTTTCTTTCTGAGTTGGGATAAGCCACCTTGATGTGACTGAACCAGCAGATGACTCTCCACAGTGCAATGTTGAGAGCAAGGCTCCAGGGACCTGACCTCCTCTTCCTACAAGCACACCCAAAATTCCACTCTTTCAGCAAGTATTTGAATCACCCTCAAGTGCCTTCCTCAGGTTTTAATTTGCTGAAAAGCTTAGTAAATACTCAAGGTCTTCTACTTTAATGTTCCAAAAATATCAGTGCCAGATTTCATAGAACATTGGTAGAGTTTAGAAATTGTGTGACTTAAGTCAGTGGAGCAGGAAGAACACTGGACCTAGCAATCAGACTTCATTAAGGCTATCTACTTGCTATGGGTTGGACAATTTGCTTGTTTTGGGTGGTAGTTATTCTTTTTATTTATTGACTTATTTATTTAAAGGGACAAACAATAAATTTTCCTTGCTCACATAACTTTTTCTTTTTCTTTTTTTTTTCCTTTTCTTTCTTTTTTTTTTCTCTCATATATCACCACACCTGCAGCATATGGAAGTCCCTAGGCCAGGGGTCACACTGGAGCTGCAGCTGAGGTCAACATTACAGCCATGCATGGCAACACCAAATCAGAGCCCCATCTGCGAGACCTGAGACCTACGCCACATCTCACAGCCACACCAGTTCCTTAACTCGCTGAGCCACAATGAGAACTCCAGGGTAGTTATTCTTTACATCAGTGATTCACTAAATAACCTGAATTTAGTATGCTCTGGAGAGCTTTTTTAAACAGTCACATATCTGAGACCTACACCTACACGTGGTTGTCAATCTTGTCAGGATATTGGAATCATCCAGCAGACTTAGAAAAATTGTGATATCTAGACCTCGTCCTTCAGAGATTCTAACTTGATTGGTTTAATTGATTTGAAACGTGGCCCTGGCATTGGACTTTTTTTCTTTTTTTTTTTTTGTCTTTTGTCTTTATAGGGCCACACCAGCGGCACATGGAGGTTCCCAGGCTAAGGGTCTAATTGGAGCTACAGCTGCCGGCCTACACCACAGCCATGCCAGATCCAAGACATGTCGGCGACCTACACCACAGCTCACAGAGACCTACACCACAGCTCACGGCAATGCCGGATCCTTAACTCACTGAGCAAGGCCAGGGATGGAACCCGCAACCTCATGGTTCCTAATTGGATTCATTTCCGCTACGCCACGATGGGAACTCTTGTCATTAGACTTTTTAAAAGCTCCTTCCTTCAAAGATATCCACTGCCCTGGATAGTGTGAAGCTCTTCTGGGGAAGAGCCTGGGGGTTGGTATGTTTTAATTCATCAGATGATCCCAATGCACATTAATTCCTTTGGTAAGCCCCAATCACAGCCACAAGAAACAAAGGTAAAATAATGCTCCACTCAGCTCTAAATTTTGCTTTTTTTTTTTTTTTTTACTTTTCATAAGAGAAAAGGTACTGACAAGACATTTAAAACCACACTTTTTTATATTTAAGCAAGGTTTATTCACAGTTTCCTTAACTAATTGTGTAATTAAAGAGTATAAATTTTTAGTCCTCCTGTGAGTTAAATGCCTTTTGAGTGTTTTCCAGACGTGCCTAAGACAGGAGAGAGGCTCTGTACACAATGGAGATGGAAATTGGGTTACCATCCCAATCCCAGCTGTGTGATGTATTCAATTATTTGAGGAAGGAACACGTGCAAAGATGAAGGGACAAAACATAATTGCTTCTATGATAGTAATTTAGTCTCCTAGGGTAAAGATTCAATCCAGCATCTTCCATTAGCCTAACAACAATTACACAGTTTTCCCTTTTATCCATTTCTTTCAGGCTTTTCTTATATTTGAAGCTTTCTAAAGGGTATTTGAGTGATCTAACATTAACCACCCACACACTGTATTTACCACTGTTATTAGCACAGGGGATGATCTTTACAACTTAGTGAAGCTCCAAGAAGCATTTTTACCGATTTTCTTTAAAAGTGCCTCTAAATGATTTGCCATTTCTTTCGATTTATATCCCCCGGCAGAATTATTTTCAAGTGACCTTTTTAGTGTCTTCTATCTTAAGTTTAAAAATGATGAAAATGGATCTTGGACTTTGAAGTGCTAGATTTCAGTTTACATAAATTCAGAAAGATTAGGACATAATAGGACAAGGGGAAATATAAGAATGGAATAAGGCCTTTTGAGATCCCCTAAACAACTGTATGTATAGAATGAAATTCGGTTATATTAGGTATATTAGGTGTAGAATGAATTCTATGTATAGAACGAAATTAGGTAAAGGGGAGGGAGCCATTTTTAAACATTAAAGAGAAAACTTGTTTCTGATTGAATGAAAGATATGTAAAAGTCCGTATATAACATCTATACAAGTGAATTCAATTTCAGTTTGTATTAATAGAAATGTCCAGAATTGAAGAAGTAATCACTCTGCTCAATGCATTACTTACCAAATCAAACTTACAGTATTATATTAAGTTCTAAAAAACACTTCACTCTGTTAGTAAACACACATCATTGTGTTAAATAATAGTAACCAAACAACATGAATCCAGCAGGGAGTAACCAACCATACCGCATGTGGAAAAGTTGAAACAAAAGTAGAAAGAGAATTACACTGTGTGATCAAAATGACATAAAAAGACTTACATGTAATTACAGAAGTCATATTGTGAACTAAAATAAAGCTGCTGAGAGTCTGCATTTGAGAATTCAGTGAAGCCCCATCACTAATCACCAGTGTTATTTAGCATAGGCTGATAAACACTGAATAGAGAAACCATAGAAGTGATTTATGTAGAGATAAGGTTAGACTACTGACAGGTATATTAACATTATCACATTTCTTTGATTCTACAATTTGATGAAATGGCAATCGTGTTTTACAATTATCAGGATATAACAGTCACCTGTTACCCTAGCAGTCCTTTCTGAGTACTCAAAATGCTAAAAATATAAAAGCTTAACTTTTCTTTATAACATTGAAATAGCTTATCTGGGTTTTTTCAATCAAGGCCTTTGAAAATTTGTACTGACCAACTGATTTTTTTTTGGAGAAAGGCATCATTTAAATACCAGCCCTTTCACTGACAGTACAGTGTTGCTAAAACAACTTGTTCTTAGTTTAAAAAAAATTTTTCATTTCCAAGGGAATGAGTTTCTTCTTCTAAGCTTCAGAGACTCAATATTCAGAAGATAGAAAAATGTTGTTTACTGTAACACATTTTATAAAAAAGACTACAGGAAAATGCTGAGTTTCCCTATACCAATTCATCAGAGTTTAGCACCTTCAAATATGCCTAAGATTAGACATCTTCCTATTTTATCCAAATCTCTAGGCCTGGAGAGAGAAAAGTGAAACAATACATATTTCTAAAGGAAGAATAGTCTTAAGTGTTATATACTTTTTACTTTGGAAAAATCATGACTTTGTTAACAGTTTCTGGTTTTCCATGTACCAAGAGCAGCTGCTTTATTTTATTATTCTTCCCCCTATGGGAAGATATTTCACTGCAGCCATCTCTTCAGAAGAATTCTGCAATCCTCCTGTGCCAATCTAGGTGTCTGGAGAAAAATATCATAAGAAATTAAAACAGCCTGTTCTCATCTTACCTTCCTCAAATAATCGATTTTTCTCTAAGGTTTCTTGACACATCTGGACACAGTGGAAGAAAAATAAAAGTTTTGGGGACATATTTTCCTCTAAAAACTGAGGTAGATTAGGGGAAAAGAAAAAACACAAAAGGAAAATATTTTAATAAAATAATATTTCACTTATCCTCATTCCAACTATATCCAATGGGTTAATATATTTAATTTACTTTTTAATTGAGATAATGTTAATATGTATGAATATTTTACTAAATTGAGCACATTTTCCAATCTTATATATCAAATTTCTAACATATAGTCCAATACAAATGTTGGGAAAACAGTTACATTAATTTGAGGATTACATAATACAGAATCTTAAGGCAGAAGAGAAACAATCCAATAGTATACGTTATATATTTTAGAAAGGAATAAGTGACTTACTTGATACAAACCTCCTTATACATATATCTGATCACATCAAGGGTATATACTTTAGGTCACACAGCAACAGCAATATAAATTGCATCTGAGGGCCTAATATATGGAAGTTTTAGAATGTGCCAGAAGTTCTGCAGACTATTTTCAAGAAGGTGATCAGCTTATGACCATTTACATGTATGTGATAATTTTCTTTTCTTTGACCAGCACTGCCTAACCAGTTCCCTATAACACCCTTTTCTACCTCCTAAGTCTCTGTGTCACTCCTTCTGCTTTCCTTTTCCCACTTACAGAACCACTGCTGACGGAGTAATTTTTCTAAAATATCTACCATGCCATTACCTTGGGCGTAAAGGAAAAACAGGTTGGTACAAACTGAAGTCAGATGTCTTTGTCATCAAAATCTATTCTTCTTTTCTATCCACCTATTTCTACGCCTTTCAACGTGCACCCTGGCTAAACAAGTTACTTATTATTTTGGGATATACTTAATTTGTGTCAATCTCTGCCCAAAATGACTTTCTCAATGTCTTTGTCTAGGGAATTCTTTCAAGGCATAGGATAGCTTAAATACCTCTGATCTTTCTCATTTATTCCCTGAGAGCAAAAAAGTTCCATCCCCACCCTGTGTTCTCGAGCACGTTTTACATGTCTCCAAGAACCTGTCATATTTTATCAGTATAATACATCTTATTTCCAAGTGATGGGGTTTAACATTTTGTTGTCTATCAGGACCTTTTCCTAATTCTACCCATCCCTTTAACCGCAACAGTGTTATCCCCCAGGACTTTATCCCTGGGACTTTGTTGTTTACCTATTACATATTAGCTATTTGCTGAATGTTAATGTAAATGCATAATTTTGAAACTAATAAGGCCATAATAGGTGGCAGTATTTCTATATTTTTATGAAAACTTGTTGTCATAAAATGTTAGAAAGGTCCTGAGAGATTATTTTATGAAATTTTTATATTTTATATAGAGGGCCAGAAAATTTCAACTAATTCAACAAATATTTATTGCATACATACTATACTATTCAAAGCCTTCTATGGGCTAGAGATAATTAATTGGTCTTAAAATATTTAAATTAATTGTATTTGTGCAGCCTACATTCTGAGAGGGAAGCTGACAATAAACAAACAAGGAAATGCTCAGGATATTATTTGATAGTGATAATTGTTATGAATAAGATAAACTAAATAATTTCTCAAGTTCACACCAGTTGCAGGCCTGAACTTGAGCTATGATCTCCTGTGTCTCAGTCTGGTGTTGTTAACCAACAATTAAATCCTACCTCTAATTCAATTATAGTTTTTACAGACCTAAACTGAAATTATTATTCAAGGTAGCAATTCAGCAATAATCCGTATAGGTGAAGGTAAATTGGAAGTCGCTGTAACAACGATACCTCCAATGACAATGGTTTAAGATAGAAATTTATTTCTCATAAATAGTTTCAAGTTTAAGAAAGAGTCCATGCTCCTGGGGAGGCCTATGTTCTCCCCAATAGAAACTCAGTTTCCTTATCTTATTACTCTGCCACGCATGGTGTGATCTTACTTACTTACAAAATGGGAGGCTGCTACCTCTTTATTTTGGCCTGCAGAAAGAGGAAAAAGTTGGAAGAGCACTTACTTACCTAATATCTTAAGGCCAAGAACTGGCAAAGATCACTTGGTTTTCTGCTCATTTTCCATTGGTTTAACTTTAATAAAGCACATCAGGATGCAGGAAAGCCTGGAAAACAGAGTCTCCAGTTGGATGACAGATCAGACTCTACCTGGGCCAGGGGTAGTTCTTACAGTTCAAAAAGAAGAAAGGCACTTAGTCATCTCTGTTTCACTGGGCCATTATTATTTATGTTTGCTTGGTCTTAGAAAAGAAACCAGGAACACAGGTAGATAATGAGGTCAGAATGTCGTGAGGACAAAGTTATCAAAACAATGAGACATATGATGTAAAAAATCTGGTGAAATTATCTTGGTGAGTAGTGGCCCAATTTAAGCTTTCTGAGAATCTCGATTCTAAGTTTAAAGAATACTTAACTCCCCAAGAAAGATGAATGGGGAGTTCCCGTTGGGGCACAGCGGAAATGAATCTGACTAGGAACCATGAGGTAGCGGGTTCGATCCCTGGCCTTGCTCAGTGGGTTAAGGATCTGGTGTTGCTGTGAGCTGTGATGTAGGTGGCAGACGTGGCTTGGGTCCCATGTTGCTATAGCTGTGGCATAGGCCAGCAGCTATAGTTCCAATTAGACCCCTAGCCTGGGAACATGCATATGCCACCAGTGCTGCCCTTAAAAAAAAAAAAAGGCAAAAATAAACAAATAAAAGAAAGATGAACAGGAAAAAAAATGAAAACAAATACATCATAATTTGCATCTGTTTATGCAGGCAAATTGATTTAAGTGAGGAGTGGAGCCTACTTTAATGAACCATAACTGTAATTTGAACTGGCTACTCTGTGCAGTACTCTTAATTCACTTTATAGATCCAGAAGATTACTGAGCAATAAGTGAGGTTACAGATCACCTTGCTATGAAATCAGTAGGGAGGACAACTGCATAAAACTGGTAATTTAGCACTCTCTTAGTGATTTAAACAAAGTTGCTGAATCACAGAGATGTAGATGGTAATTGTCTGGCGGTACCAGGGTCAACTGTTTCAACTTTCCTTTTCTGTCAGAAGGAAATGCATTTAGTGCTTTAAGCAGACACTTGTTAGTGTTATAAAGAACTTCCTGACACAGATGTTCATCTTTGAGTCACATCTGAGAAGACACGTAACTCAGGTAGTATCTCTTCAAATAGACAATGATGCTGATAATATCACATCTCTTTGTCCATTTTCTCCTCTAGTCAATTCACTTTTAGATGAAGGGAAAGGAAGTAGTCAAATCCTGTCTCCTCTAATAGGAGAAAGATCATTTTAAGGCTAATGACAGATCTGAGGATATTAGAGCAATGGCTATAAGTCCAGCAGGTCATGAACTCTTAGGAAAGAGGAAGAGCTCTCTTATCCTAGCCAAAAAAAAAAAAAATGCAAAGCAGGGAATGGCTTAGAGTTATGAAACATATTTTAAGGCTACAAGTAAAGCATAAGCTATAAAACAGCTTGAATATTTTAGAATAGAGTTAGTCAATGGAAGAAGTATTCAGAATTCAGAGACCTGGGATCAAGAGTCCTTAAATAGTACACAGATTTAGACACTTAGTTAAAACTAAGAAGAGGAAACATAAAAAATCTAACAAGTTAAATACTCTTGATTACAATGAATTTTAATGTCATGGAAGCCAAACATTATATGTTTATCAACCATCTATTAAACACCTAATCTGTGCCCCAGGAACTGCTGTCAACATCTTTTCAAGCTGAATATGATACAGTCCTTGCATTCCAGTTTACAGGGTAGTTTATTTCAATGCAGGCATTTCACCAGTAATGCAATAAAACTAGGGAATACAATATTTTTATTTATGGATTTATGTTGGTTCTCTTACAAAACAGCAGCTTTGTGAGGGTTAATAACTTATTATAACAGTAAGAGATGGAGACCATAAGTATGTCTAAGATGCATGGGGCCAATGATAAAACTGGAGAGGATGGGAAAGATAAATCATTTATCTGAAATAGTAACTACAAATAATTAGATGAGTTGCCACATAAGTAGGTTTTAGGGATATTCATCTATAGCTCTATATTTACATCAAATATCCCACCTTTCATACAGAAATGCCTTTAGATAAAACATTACAAAACTGTGGTTCTCTGAGTCTATAATTCTAACTCCTGATTCCCTACTCATTTAACCCTAACAGCAACTTTATGAGGTAGGTTCTAATATCAGACAAGGAAGATATGTCACAAGGAGGTTAAGCAACTTTCCCAGGTTCATGCAAAGTTATGTAGCTGAAATATTCCAGAAATCTCTTCTATTTGCTCAGATAAACAAACCATATAATCTTCAAAGATCAATAAAACAATTTCCAATATTTCTTTGGAATCTAAGAATCTTTTAATTTTACTAGTCGTAAGCTTTATTTAATGAAATAATATAGCTAAAAAAGATTTTTAAAAAAGTTTTCCAAGTGAAAATTACTGTCTTTAAATAAACCATAATTCTTCCACAAGAACAATTTTTTTCTTCACTTCAAACTTCTCTTTTTAAAATCAAAGAGAAGGGCAAATAATTTCACACATTCAGCAGCATATATTATGGACAGTAATTTTACATCCACAAATATTTTTTAAAAGGATTGTTTTTCTTTTTTTGTGTCTTATTCTTTACCTTCCCTGTTCATCAGTTTGTTAAAAAAAAAATACAACCGAGTAAATTTAAAGATCAAGGGCTTTATTAAATCATTCATGAATCAGACAACATTCCATTTAGCAGATAGAGAGGAGCTCTTGAGGAGCTATATAAAAAGGGAGACTTTTTTAGACAGAAGCAGGTAGGGACAAGGAATGAGCAGATTATTTCATCTTTCTTTTGGGGGAAAGAAGGAGTCTGTTAAGTGGATTACATCACCGGTGCTGGCCACGAAATTCTAGATGGACTGGTTTAAGAGAACATTCCTGAGAGCTGAAATTGCCATTAGGTTAGGTATTAAGTCTTGGTTTGCTGACCGGGGGGTTAGCACAATTGACTCAGTTAGGGGCCTGTTGTCTTTTTTGAACAAGTTGTATTAATCTTCTGTTGCTTCCATAATAAATTTCCATAAATGAAATCCAAGCAGAATGTAATTTAACTGGGTCTTCTGTTTAAAGTCTCACAAAGCCAAAATCAGGATGTCACAAGTTTGCTTCCTTGTTGGAGACTTGCAGAATATATCCAACTCCAAGTTCATCCAAGCTGTTGCCTCTATCCAGTTCTTTGTGTCACTGAGGCCCTGTTCCCTCACCAGTTAGTTGTCTGCTGGGGATGGGGATGGAGCAGAGTGAATAGTCTTTGCTCCTAGAGTTTGTCTGAAGTCCTTCCCTTACTTTCCATGTGGCCACCCCTCCAACAATGGTAAGTTGAGTCCCTCTCATATTTCAAATCCCTCAGACTCAAGCCAAAAGAAATATGGTACTTTTTAGTTTTTGCTTTTTTGTTAAAGGCTGTCTACTTAAATTTAAGAGACATATCTTGGTTTGTGTTCTATTTTATTGAGGAAGGAAGCTATTTTTTTAATATTTAATTATGAGGAAGTTCATAACAGAAATGATAAAACATCATATAGGCTGATAGATTTTATAATAATTTAAAATTCAACACTATAAAGTTATATATCTACCTCACATTCCTCCTTCTTCATTATACTTTAAACAATTTTTCACATATGTTACACAAATAACTAAGGCAAGCATTTCCTGAGCAGGGTAGATAAACTAAAAATATCCTTCATCCTCTTCATTTTTCAAGAGGAGCAGGAATGCAGTCTAGAATGCCAACAAATAGAGATGTATTTGCTTGAGAAAGTCAAAGTTGCTCAAAATAGTAAAAGAGAAAGCATCAAAGGAAATATTTCAATAGTTTCTTAGAATGCAGTATTTCTGCACTGAAATGTTAAATTCAGAATAAGCTGGCTGGTTCTTGCTTTGTTTTAAAGTTTTGTTGTTGTTTTTTTTTCCCCTCTGCACATTACTATATCTTTATTTGTAGTCTATACATTCTATTTAATCAAGAAAGAAAACATAAGTACATCTCTAAGTTTACTTAAACAGACAAAGTCTAAGATCATTATTGCTTCTCTCTTTGGTTCATATCTCCCATCCAACTCATCCTCTTGCCTCTAATTGAAAAATATATTCCAAATTCCACACTTTTTTAGTAACTTCAGTGAAAAATCCCAGCTCACGTCAGCCTCATCCCCCATTAAAGTATTGATAACTACTTCAATAATCTTTTTATCGTTCTACTGGCTTTGGCTTTAACTTTTGCTGCCCTAAATCCATCCCCTACAAAGTCAGAAGGACATTTCTAAAATGTGAATCAGGTCATGTCACTTTCTTGCTTCAAGTCTTTCAATGACTTCCCATATAAAATGAACAAGTTCCAAATTCCTTGACCATAGTCTACAAAATTTTCTATGATACATTCCTATCTACCTGTTATTACATACCTTTCATGACTCCCTCACCTTGTATATTACTCTGCTTGGGGTAACAGGTAACTGACCTTATGACTCTTAAAGTGATGACAAGTTCATTAGCATCTTACTTTGTGCTCACTGTCCCTTCTCCTTGCTGTTCTCAATTTGAATGCCACCTCATAACATACCATTCTAGTCCCCTTCTGCTTCTTTACCCAACTATGTTTTTCTCATCATATAAATTGTTTTACTTGGTTCTATATTAGTTTACATGTATATTGTCTATTTTTCTATACTCAGCTTCCTTACATCCTCTAATATGTAAACTCATTGAAAACAGGGAGCCTATCTACTGTCCTTACTACTTTCTCCCAAGAACCTGTAACAATGCCTGACCCAAACAAATATTTATGGCTAAATAGAGGATTTTTGTACCTTTAAGATAAATTTTTTCCAGTTTAAGGTTAGTAATAATAATGTCAATTAATTGAATGCTTTAAGGTGCCAGCCACTGGCTAGATAATTTAAATGTATGATTTTAAACTTAAATGTCCTAAGGCAAATATAGATAATACTCCAATTTTAAACATGAAGAAACTGAGGTTTAGGAAGGTTGAGTGATTTGTCCAAGGACACAGAACAAGTTAAATGGCAGAGATTGGATTGTATCTTACTTAAAAAACTGAGATTGGACTACATCTCATTTCAGGGAACTATATTCTTTTCTACTTTGATCTACTGACCTACCCTAAAATTTTTACTAACTTTAGCATTATAAGGTCAAATTTCTAGTTATATATAATAATCAAGTTTATAATAAAACATGTCTCCATGATTTTAGTCCTTAATACTTTAAGAAAGCAAATTCTTAGGGAAATATATGAGGCTTTCAATTTCACTAATTCTTCATGCTTTCTCATTTATTCTAAGTAACACAGTTGATTTTGAATATAAAACTACAACCAACTATAAGCACAAGTCATAGAAGTCTTTTAACCTCCAACACTTTCCATTCTCAGCAAAAGAGCATCCACTTGTTTGGAAAGTCTTCTTTTAGCAGCTCTTGGAAACTGCAAGAGCTGAAACTTGGAATCAACTCAGTGACTGATACACTCTATGTGTAATGCTGTATAATAGCAGCACTTTGGCTTGATGCCACCAATTGCTATTCTAGATAAATAAAGTATCTGAAGCTTCAGATGGGAGTCTTTTCTCAACAAAAGGGCAGCATTCCAAATATCTTCAAACCATTTCTATAGGTAACTTTTATTTGTTCAAGAAAGTACCACTCAAGGGAAGAAGTTCATTATTCTCTCCAAGTTTATTCCATGTTGTTTCAGTCACATAACCAATTTTTCTTTTGTTCCTCTTTCTCTTAAAAGTGATGCCAAAACTGTGTTAGTGGTTTGGATACTGAAATGGTTGTGTTATCCTGACCTGCTGCAGAAAAGCATTTATTAAAGATTTGCTCTTCCTCTAAAATATTGCAACTGTTTAGGCATAGAGAAAAATAGCATTAAAAAAGATGTAGATTCCCTTGTCAAACCAGAATCTAAAGCAGTGACATTCAATGATCAAAAGCAAAAATTATTAATACATTTGCCTTTTAACAGAGTTATGACAAAATATATGTAGACTTGGTGGTAGAGTGTAGTATGAAAGGGAGGAAAAACTAAATTTAATAAAAATATCAGCAGGTAAGTGCTTAATAGGGCAATGCAGGATAATAAATAAAATTATGAAGAAGAAAATTCAGAACATCTCGTTCCTTTTCCCCCAAGAAAAAGGAATTTCAATTTTTGAATATTAAAGACCCGATTGATCTCTTATTCATTCTAAGAAATCTCCCTACAAAGTGGTATTAAAAGAAACAACACACCCCAAACAGAGTCACTTCTGCAAAATCTACATCACTAAGCCAAAATTAATGCCTAACTGCAGCTTCGACCTCCCTCAGGAATGTAATCTTAACCAATCAGTCTGGAATTTTCTAGTCAGCACCAATGAAGTAATCCACCTGATAGATCCCTTTTGTTCTCCAAAGAAAAGGTGACCCTGCCTGATACCATCTGTTCTTTCCTTGTCCTTCACCTATTTCTGCCCATAGTCTTCCATTTGTACAGCTCCTTGGAGCTTCTATTTGCTATATGGATGATACCCAACTTATGAATCACTGAATAAAGCCAATTAGATCTTTACTAAATGGGATTTTGTTTCTTCACAGTAGCATTTATAAAATATACAATTGATATATTTGTTAAATGGATATTTATCTATATTACTCTGAATGAAAACATGAAATTCCTATGTCAAGGCAAATTTTTATTATTTCCTTACAACAATTACAACATTCCTTCCTCATGCTCCAATTATTTCCCTTTCTGGAGTAATGCAGCTTAAGCACAGACACAAAAGCAGAATTCTCTTATTACAGAGGAGGAAATTATGAATCCAGGGGTTTATAAACATGCTGTCCCTTTCCTCCCTAGTAGTTTACAATTCTTCTAAACATAAATGGTTGTCCCAGGTTTCATCTCTCTTTGAAATGTAAACACATTAGAGGTAGGTCACCAAATCTCTCAGGAGACTTCTGGCTATTCAATTACGTTTTAACTTCCAAGGCACCTCCTTTAAATATTGTCTAGTTTCCTTTGCTCAGAAATCCCTAACTGTAGAAAAGTGAAAATATTCACTTCCTGAAAACAATTCATCAAAAGTTTTAACAATCATGAAATTTTCTGGATCAAATAATGGTGATTTAAAAGTCAATAAAACACTTAGATTTTCTAGAAGAAATAATAATTTCAATGAATTTCAAAAAGGGTAAATGTTCATACTACACTTGCTGATCACAGAAACAATGCGTTTTGCTTATTGCAAAAACAAATGGCAAAAAAAATGGAGAAAAAATATTTCTTATTGGAATTTAAAAATATTATTCTAAACAATTTAGCATTAGTAATTGTTCCAGATTGAACTGCATCCCCCCCCCAAATTCATATTTGTTCTCCTAACCTCCAGTATTTTATTTTATTTTTAGTCTTTTGTCTTTTTAGGGCTGCACCCATGGCATATGAAGGTTCCCCGGCTACGGGTCTAAGCTGAGCAACAGCTGTCAGCCTACTCCACAGCCACAGCAACTCCAGATCCTAGCTGCGTCTGCAACCTACATCACAGCTCACAGCAACCCAGCTCACAGCAATGCCAGATCCTTAACCCACTGAGTGAGGCCAGGGATCAAACCCGAAACCTCACAGTTCCTACTCAGATTCATATCTGCTGCGCCACAATGGGAACTCCTAACCTCCAGTATTTTAGAATTTACCCTATTTTGAAATAAGATCATTACAGACATAATCAGTTAAGTAAAGATGCTTCAATAGAGTAGGCTCCTAGTTCAATCTAACAATATTCCTTACGAAAAGGGGAAATTTGGACACATATAAATAGAGTAAATACAGGATTCAAGGAGAGAAGCCTGAAACAGATCCTTCGCTCAGAGAATCAATCAGAAGGAATCAATCCTGCCAACACCTTGATTTTAACTTCCAGCCCCAGCAACTGTGAGACAACAAATTTCTGTTTTTAAGCCACCCAGTCTGTGGTACATAGATACGGCAGCCCTAGAAAACAAATACATCAGTTATCTAGAAATTAATGATAATGAGCACACTATAGATAAAACCCTAAAAGAATACTGCCAAAGCAAGCACTAACAGGCCCTAGAGTTCATATATGCAAAGACATGGATTTTGTAATTAGCACATTTATTAGAAAGATTATGAGGGGAGAATAAAGTTTTTAATATCTAAAGAAAAAAGCCCAAAAAATTATTTTAAAAGAAATATAAAAGAATTTTTTAAGCAGAAAATTAAATAGCAATTGAAAAAGTAAAATTTAGAACCTGGGTCTTTATCAGTGACCTAAGGCAAAATAAAAAAAAAAAGCAAAAATAAACAAATGAAACCTAATCAAACAAAAATTTTTCACAACTAAGGAAACCATAACCAAAATGAAAAGACAATCTATGGAATTGGAGAAAATATTTGCCAATGATGTTGACCAACAAGGGCTTAATTTCCAAAATATACAAATGGCCCGTAAAAGTCAATATCAAATAAACAACCAGATTGGGAGATCCCATTGTGGCATGAATGAATCTAACTAGTATCCATGAGGATGCAGGTTCAATCCCTGGCCTCACTCAGTGGGTTAAGGATCCAGCATCGCCGTGAGCTGTGGTATAGGTTGCAGACACAGCTTGGATCCCACATCGCTGTGGCTGAGGTGCAGGCCACAGCTGTAGCTCTGATTTGACACCTAGCCTGGGAACCTCCACATGCTGCAGGTAAATCCCTAAAAAGCAAGGGAAAAAAACAAACAGACAGGCAATTTGGAGTTCCCATTGTGGCTCAGTGGTTTACAAACCTGACTAGAATCCACAAGGATGTGGGTTTGATCCCTGGCCTCACTCAGTGGGTTAAGGATCCAGTGTTGCTGCAAGTTGGGGTGTAGGTCACAGATACAGCTCAGCTACCCTGTTGCAGCTGCAGTTCTGATTCAACCCCTAGCCCAAGAACTTCCATACTTCCATACAGTGCAGACGCAGCCCTAAAAAAAACAGGAAAAAAAATTGAAAAATGGGCAGGATACCTAAACAGACATATTTCTAAAGAAGACATAGAGAGGGCCAACAGACATGTGAAAAAATGTTCAACATCGTCACTAGTTTTTACAGAAATGCAAATCAAAACTACAATGAGGTACCACACCACACAAATCAGAATGGCTATCATCAAAAATTCTACAAATAATAAATGCTGGAGAGGGTATGGAGGAAAGGGAACCCTCCTACACTGTTGGTGGGAATGTAAACTGGTTCAGCCACTATGGAGAATAGTATGAAGTTTCCTTAAAAAAATTAAAAGTAGAGTTACCATATGATCCAGTAATCCCACTCCTGGGCATATTATCTGGAAAAAATGAAAGCTTATATTTGAAAAGATATATACACCCCAATGTTCATAGCAGCACTATTTATGACAGCCAAGATATGAAAACAATGTAAATGTCCATCAACAGACAAATGGATAAAGAAAGTGTAACACATACACACACACACACACACACACAATAGAATATTACTTGACCATAAAAAATGAAATATTGCTAATTGTGGCAATAGAGATAGATATAGAGAATATTATGCTTAGTGAATTAAGCATAGACAAATTAAGCAGAGAAAGACAAATGCTATATGATATAATTTATATGTAGAATCAAAAAAAAAAAACCACAAATAAATCTATATACAAACAGAAACAGACTCAGGGACATAGGAAACAAAATTATAGTTGCCAAAGGGAAAGAGGCAAGAGCAGGGATAAATTAGGAGTATAGGATTAGCATACACACACTAATATATATAAAATAGATGAAAAACACAGATTTACTGTAGAGCACAGGGTACTCTATTCAATATCTTGTAATAACCCATAATGGAAAGGAATCAGAAAAAATATATATATTATATGTATAAATTATATATGTATAAATGAATCACTTTGCTGTACATCTGAAACTAACAATACTATAAATCAACTATACCTCAATAAAAAATTTAAATAAAAGATCTTTATAAAAGGTGACTAATACTTTATTATAATTATTACAAAATATTATTGTAAATATTATTACAATCTATTATTGTTATAATGTGCATAATTTTTGCCAAATCTGATCAACAAAAAGAGGAGACATTTAAATAGCACGATGTTTGTACTATTGTCTAAAGTCTGGGAGGATTATGCCACTGCTTTGTTCTCTTTCCCAAAGATTGTTTTGACAATTCTGAGTCTTTTGTTGTTCTTATAAGTTTTGGGATTGTTTGTTCTAGTTCTATAAAAATGTTATGGACAATTTAAAAGAGATCTCATTAATCCTTTGGGAAGTATGGCCATTTTAACAATATTAACTCTTCCAATACAAGAGCTGGGGATATCTATTTCTTTGAATTATATTCAATTTCCTTTATCAGTGTTTTATTGTTCTCAGTGTCAGTGAAAGTACTTGATGTTGGTGTCTCATTGTATGGCTGACTTAACTTAACACAAAATTATGATTACCAAAATGGGAAAGGTTGGGAGGAAAAATACATTAAGAGTTTGGAATTGATATATACACACTGCTATTTATAAAATAGATAAACAAGAACATACTGTATAGCACAAAGAACTATATTCAAAACCTTGTAATAACTTATAATGGAAAAGAATCTGAAAAGGAATATATATATATTTGTGTTTGTGTGTGTGTGTATATAACTGAATCACTTTGCTGTATACCTGGAACTAACACTGTACATCAAATATACTTCAAATACATAAATAAATAAAATAAAAGGGGATACCTAACTGTAGATAGGTAAATGCTATAGAATAAAATGTCAAACTTTGATGCAAAATGTAATTTTCTATTGAAATAAACATTGCCAAAATTGACTTAATCCATAATAGAAAATTCAAGGAACTCAACAAATATAAAAGACATTTTAAAAGAAATGAATCGGTACATGTAATTTCATCAATGAATTTTACCAAATCTTAATTTAACAAAAATACTGTTTTTGGTTTTTTGTTGTTTTTTTTTTTTTATTTTCCCACTGTACAGCAAGGGGATCAAGTTATCCTTACATGTATACATTACAATTACATTTTTTTCCCGCACCCTTTCTTCTGTTGCAACATGAGTATCTAGACAAAGTTCTCAATGCTATTCAGCAGGATCTCCTTGTAAATCTATTCTAAGTTATATCTGATAAGCCCAAGCTCCTGATCCCTCCCACTCCCTCCCCCTCCCATCAGGCAGCCACAAGTCTTTTCTCCAAGTCCATGATTTTCTTTTCTGAGGAGATGTTCATTTGTGCTGGATATTAGATTCCAGTTATAAGTGACATCATATGGTATTTGTCTTTGTCTTTCTGGCTCATTTCACTCAGTATGAGAGTCTCTAGTTCCTTCCATGTTGCTGCAAATGGCATTATGTCATTCTTTTTTATGGCTGAGTAGTATTCCATTGTGTATATATACACCACACCTTCCTAATCCAATCATCTGTCGATGGACATTTGGGTTGTTTCCATGTCCTGGCTATGGTGAATAGTGCTGCAATGAACATGCGGGTGCACGTGTCTCTTTTAAGGAGAGTTTTGTCTGGATAGATGCCCAAGAGTGGGATTGCGGGGTCATATGGAAGTTCTATGTATAGATTTCTAAGGTATCTCCAAACTGTTCTCCATAGTGGCTGTACCAGTTGACATTCCCACCAACAGTGCAGGAGGGTTCCCTTTTCTCCACAGCCCCTCCAGCACTTGTTATTTGTGGATTTATTAATGATGGCCATTCTGACTGGTGTGAGAGGTAGTATCTCATGGTAGTTTTGATTTGCATTTCTCTTATAATCAGCGATGTTGAGCATTTTTTCATGTGTTTGCTGGCCATCTGTATTTCTTCCTTGGAGAAATGTCTATTCAGGTCTTTTGCCCATTTTTCCATTGATTGATTGGCTTTTTTGCTGTTGGGTTGTATAAGTTGTTTATATATTCTAGAGATTAAGCCCTTGTCGGTTGCATCATTTGAAACTGTTTTCTCCCATTCTGAAAGTTGTCTTTTTGTTTTCTTTTTAGTTTCCTTAAAATACTGTTTTATACATTTTTTTGAAAGCACTGTAAAATGGTAGAAATCTTTCCATTTTTCCTGACAACTGAATTGTAACACTGATTCTCAAATTACTGGATAAGGTAGAAAGCTCTATTTTTAATTCAATAATTACTGTCACCTCGATCTCAAGGTTACTGGAAAAGGAGAACAAAGAAAGAAGTAATAATACAATATTTCTTTTGAACCCAAGTGTAAAAAATTTTATACATTACATACAAAAATAGCTAGACACGAAAATTTTGATGGCTGATTTAGTTTAGTCGGAATAAGTGTTTGTAGAGTAGACAGAGTTCTCGTAATGCAGTTTAGGGAGGACAATAGGAATATGAAAGTAATAGGCAGTCATCATACTTCAGGAGAATAAATGGGGCTAATGTGACTGCCTGTTGGACACACTTGTTAATATACAATTGACAGAAAAATGTATACAAATTCCAATTCAAAATTTACAATAGTAGACACCATAGATTTAGTCACCTACTATATACTTATTAACACTCAAATACATTGTCTCTAAACATGGCAATCCATAAAGTCCAAAACCAGTGTTAAATTCCTCCTGTCTCTGTGAACACATTATATATACAATGAACACATTGTGCTATATATATTTAAAGATGTAAATATCTGTATTTATATACATATATATATGTATGTATATATATATAAGTATATAGAGAGATCTGTGGAAAAATTTATGGAAAAGAAGTCCCTTCATTTAGAACTTCAAGAATAAATAACCAAACTCTCCTGGAAAAGTACACAAAAATAGAGATCAATTAATTCTTGGATATATAAAGAAAAGAAACCTATATTAATGAGGCTAACATATAGCCTCAAGTGTAAGAAATCATCAAAGAGTGATGTGTGTTGGTGTTTAAGGGGTTCTAGAGAGTGCCTGACATCTGCCTGGGGTTGAGGAGAGAGGAGAGGAAGTAAGAGAGAGGGAGAGATGGATGAAAGTTAAAATATCACCTTTCTATTAGAGGTCTGCTAGCTAGTTAAAGTCCATGTCCTCCCTTCCCCACATAGACTTTGGAATGGCCTTAACAAGGGGAATTTTGTCTCTGTAGAGCAGAATATTTACTGAAGATTACGGCATTATATTGACTCTGAGCAAGGAGAGCAAAAATATATTGAATTCCATGACTACAAATTTGAATAAATTACTTCCACTGATTGAAAAACCTAGAGCAATGGCAGTTAACCATTCTTCAAGTATCTTAATCCACCTCTGTAGTAGTCTGAAGAGGGGCATTTCAGAAAAACACCCTTTGCCGTAAAACAGTGGTGGGGAATAAACTTTCTTATTTAAAAAAAAAATAAATGTATAACAATTAAGCCCTGGCTCCAGGAATCTTCCTTAAGTTCTACAAGTTCCCTCATATTATGAATATTACAAATCTCAGTAAGGTGGCTGGGTAGGAAAAAGCGTTCTTGTTTAAATTCATTTGCATCCTTCACTTAAAGGTTTTTTAAAGCCTATGGGTAAATTTTAATAAGTGGTGCTTTCCTAAGACCAAATCCAAGAC